>NW_023493659.1:1456832-1521832 GCF_013265735.2 Oncorhynchus mykiss
TATTCTTAAATGGATTCAATAGTTTTTCCCCTCATCAACCTTCACAACACAGGCCATAATGACAAAGCAAAAACACGTTTTTAGAGATGCTTGCAAATGTATAAAATAAAAAAAAACTGAAATCACATTTACAAAAACAGAACTAGTTCCATCCTTTCTGCTGTTCTCTTATTTAGCATATTGTTGATAAACACATTTACAAAAACAGAACTAGTTCCATCCTTTCTGCTGTTCTCTTATTTAGCATATTGTTGATAAACACATTTACAAAAACAGATCTAGTTCCATCCTTTCTGCTGTTCTCTTATTTAGCATATTGTTGATAAACACATTTACAAAAACAGAACTAGTTCCATCCTTTCTGCTGTTCTCTTATTTAGCATATTGTTGATAAACACATTTACAAAAACAGATCTAGTTCCATCCTTTCTGCTGTTCTCTTATTTAGCATATTGTTGATAAACACATTTACAAAAACAGATCTAGTTCCATCCTTTCTGATGTTCTCTTATTTAGCATATTGTTGATAAACACATTTACAAAAACAGATCTAGTTCCATCCTTTCTGATGTTCTCTTATTTAGCATATTGTTGATAAACACATTTACAAAAACAGATCTAGTTCCATCCTTTCTGATGTTCTCTTATTTAGCATATTGTTGATAAACACATTTACAAAAACAGATCTAGTTCCATCCTTTCTGATGTTCTCTTATTTAGCATATTGTTGATAAACACATTTATGCAACACCCAACGCTCCCGTGTGAAAAAGTAATTTACACTCAATAACTGGTTGTGCCACGTTTAACTGCAACGACTCCAACCAAACACTTCCTGTAGTTGATCAGTCCCCCTTTAGCTGCAACGACTCCAACCAAACACTTCCTGTAGTTGATCAGTCCCCCTTTAACTGCCATGACTCCAACCAAACACTTCCTGTAGTTGTTGATCAGTCCCCCTTTAGCTGCCACGACTCCAACCAAACACTTCCTGTAGTTGATCAGTCCCCCTTTAGCTGCCACGACTCCAACCAAACACTTCCTGTAGTTGATCAGTCCACCTTTAGCTGCCACGACTCCAACCAAACACTTCCTGTAGTTGATCAGTCCCCCTTTAGCTGCCACGACTCCAACCAAACACTTCCTGTAGTTGATCAGTCCCCCTTTAGCTGCAACGACTCCAACCAAACACTTCCTGTAGTTGATCAGTCCCCCTTTAACTGCAACGACTCCAACCAAACACTTCCTGTAGTTGATCAGTCCCCCTTTAGCTGCAACGACTCCAACCAAACACTTCCTGTAGTTGTTGATCAGTCCACCTTTAACTGCAACGACTCCAACCAAACACTTCCTGTTGTTGATCAGTCCACCTTTAGCTGCCACGACTCCAACCAAACACTTCCTGTAGTTGTTGATCAGTATCTCACATCGCTGTGGAGGAATTTTGCCTCACTCTTGCATGCAGAATTGCTTTAACGCTGCAACATTTTTGGGTTTTCAAGCATGAACTGCTGGTTTCAAGTCCCGCCACAACACCCCAGTTGGGATTCGGTCTGGACTTTGACTGGGCCATTCCGAAACATCTGATTGGTTGCTTTTTAACCCTTTTCATGTGGACTTGATTGTGTGTTTTGGATCCTTTGTCTTGCTGCTCTTCAGCAAAGCATCCCCAAACCATCACCACCACCACCACCATGCTGGACCGTTGGTGTGAGGTTCTCACTGTTGGATGCACTGTTTGGGGGTTTCCCCCAGGCATAATGGGACCCATGTCATCCCAAAAAGTTACGCTCATCTGTTACATTCCCCAAACCATCACTCTACCACCACCATGCTGGACCGTTGGTGTGAGGTTCTCACTGTTGGATGCACTGTTGGGGGTTTCCCCCAGGCATAATGGGACCCATGTCATCCTAAAAAGTTATGCTCATCTGTTACATTCCTCCAAGAGTCTTGATGATCACCCACGTGCTTCCAGGTGCTTTTTGGCAAACTTGAGTCAACTTTTTGGACGACATGGGTCCCATTATGCCTTTGGGAAAACCAAAACATCTAGTTTCTGATCAGAGACAGTCTTTCTCTGTCTCTCCCTCTCACTGTACCTGTACCTCTCTCTGTCTCTCTCCTACCTCTATCTCTCCTACCTCTCTCTGTCTCTCTCTCTCTGCCTCTCCTACCTCTCTCTGTCTCTCTCTCCTACCTCTCTCTTTCTCTCTCTCTCTCTCTCTCTGCCTCTCCTACGTCTCTCTGTCTCTCTCTACTACCTCTCTCTCTCTCTCTCCTACCTCTCTCTCTCTCTCTCTCTCTCTCCTACCTCTCTCTGTCTCTCTCTCTCTCTCTCCTACCTCTCTCTCTGCCTCTCCTACCTCTCTCTGCCTCTCCTCTCTCTCTCTGTCTCTCTCTCTCTCTCCTACCTCTCTCTGTCTCTCTCTCCCTGCCTCTCCTACCTCTCTCTGCCTCTCCCTCCTACCTCTCTCTGCCTCTCCCTCCTACCTCTCTCTGTCTCTCTCTCCCTGCCTCTCCTACCTCTCTCTGTCTCTCTCTCTGTCTCTCTCTCTTACCTCTCTCTGTCCTACCTCTCTCCTATCTCTCTCTCCTATCTCTCTCTCTCTCCTATCTCTCTCTCTCTCCCTCTCTCTCTCCTCCCTCTCTCTCTCCCTCTCTCTCTCTCTCCTACCTCTCTCTCTCTCTCTCTCTCTCTCTCTCTCTCCCTTTCTCTCTCCTACCTCTCTCTCTCCCTCTCTCTCTCTCTCCTACCTCTATCTCTCCTACCTCTCTCTACCTCTCTCTGTCTCTCTCTCCTACCTCTCTCTGTCTCTCTCTCCTACCTCTACCTCTCTCTGTCTCTCTCTCCTACCTCTCTCTGTCTCTCTCTCCTACCTCTCTCTCTCTCTCTCTCCTACCTCTGCCTCTCCTACCTCTCTCTGTCTCTCCTACCTCTATCTCTCCTACCTCTCTCTGTCTCTCCTACCTCTTCCCAGCCTATCTATGGACTTCACATAATGGTCTGCTTCTGTATGTGTGTGTTCTAGGGAGATACCTCTGGTGACTACCGTAAGGCCCTCCTCCTGCTCTGTGGCGGTGACGACGCGTAACAGTGGCGATGATCCCTGAAGGAGCGATACCCAGAGAGAACCTCCACTCTGACTGGCCCCTCTAGCTGTCAATCACTCTCTGAGTCCTGTGTAACCCAATAGGAGAGCTCTGCTGGCCACGGTGCAGCACTGTGATAGGTTATGATGGGTTTAATCCTGTGTGTATCTGTAGCTAACATCCTTAAAGCTTTACTCTGCTTCATATCTACATCACTAAAGTCATAATAATGCTGGAAGTCATGTTTTACTGTCAGTTATATAACAACTAAAGACTGTTTTCATGTTTTTACTGTTTGTAAGACAAGACTGAAGACATAATAAACATTTTGACAGCAGGTTTGTAGTGAGACGTGTCTGTCTGTGTAGTGAGACGTGTCTGTCTGTGTAGTGAGACGTGTCTGTCTGTGTAGTGAGACGTGTCTGTCTGTGTAGTGAGACCTGTCTGTCTGTGTAGTGAGACCTGTCTGTCTGTCTGTCTGTGTAGTGAGACCTGTCTGTCTGTCTGTGTAGTGAGACCTGTCTGTCTGTCTGTGTAGTGAGACCTGTCTGTGTAGTGAGACCTGTCTGTCTGTCTGTGTAGTGAGACCTGTCTGTCTGTCTGTGTAGTGAGACCTGTCTGTCTGTCTGTGTAGTGGGACCTGTCCGTCTGTCTGTGTAGTGAGACGTGGGACCTGTCTCTGTGTAGTGAGACGTGGAACCTGTCTGTCTGTCTGTGTAGTGGGACCTGTCTGTCTGTCTGTGAAGTGAGACCTGTTTGTCTGTGTAGTGAGACCTGTTTGTCTGTGTAGTGAGACCTGTTTGTCTGTGTAGTGGGACCTGTCTGTCTGTGTAGTGAGATCTGTCTGTCTGTCTGTGTAGTGGGACCTGTCTGTCTGTCTGTGTAGTGAGACCTGTCTGTCTGTGTAGTGAGACCTGTCTGTGTAGTGAGACCTGTCTGTCTGTCTGTGTAGTGAGACCTGTCTGTCTGTCTGTGTAGTGAGACCTGTCTGTCTGTCTGTGAAGTGAGACCTGTTTGTCTGTGTAGTGAGACCTGTTTGTCTGTGTAGTGAGACCTGTTTGTCTGTGTAGTGAGACCTGTCTGTCTGTCTGTGTAGTGAGACCTGTCTGTCTGTCTGTGTAGTGGGACCTGTCTGTCTGTGAAGTGAGACCTGTTTGTCTGTGTAGTGAGACCTGTTTGTCTGTGTAGTGAGACCTGTTTGTCTGTGTAGTGAGACCTGTTTGTCTGTGTAGTGGGACCTGTCTGTCTGTCTGTGTAGTGAGACCTGTCTGTCTGTCTGTGTAGTGAGACCTGTCTGTCTGTCTGTGTAGTGAGACCTGTCTGTCTGTCTGTGTAGTGAGACCTGTCTGTCTGTCTGTGTAGTGAGACCTGTCTGTCTGTCTGTGTAGTGAGACCTGTCTGTCTGTCTGTGTAGTGAGACCTGTCTGTCTGTCTGTGTAGTGAGACCTGTCTGTCTGTCTGTGTAGTGAGACCTGTCTGTCTGTCTGTGTAGTGAGACCTGTCTGTCTGTCTGTGTAGTGAGACCTGTCTGTCTGTGTAGTGAGAAGTGTCTGTCTGTCTGTGTAGTGAGACCTGTCTGTCTGTCTGTCTGTGTAGTGGGACCTGTCTGTCTGTCTGTGAAGTGAGACCTGTTTGTCTGTGTAGTGAGACCTGTTTGTCTGTGTAGTGAGACCTGTTTGTCTGTGTAGTGGGACCTGTCTGTCTGTCTGTGTAGTGGGACCTGTCTGTCTGTGTAGTGAGACCTGTCTGTCTGTCTGTGTAGTGGGGTCTGTCTGTCTGTGTAGTGGGACCTGTCTGTCTGTGTAGTGAGACGTGGGACCTGTCTGTCTGTGTAGTGGGACCTGTCTGTCTGTGTAGTGAGACGTGGGACCTGTCTGTCTGTGTAGTGAGACGTGGGACCTGTCTGTCTGTGTAGTGAGACGTGTCTGTCTGTCTGTGTAGTGAGACGTGTCTGTCTGTCTGTGTAGTGGGACCTGTCTGTCTGTGTAGTGAGACCTGTCTGTCTGTCTGTGTAGTGGGACCTGTCTGTCTGTCTGTGAAGTGAGACCTGTTTGTCTGTCTGTGTAGTGAGACCTGTTTGTCTGTCTGTGTAGTGAGACCTGTTTGTCTGTGTAGTGAGACCTGTTTGTCTGTGTAGTGAGACCTGTTTGTCTGTGTAGTGAGACCTGTCTGTCTGTCTGTGTAGTGAGATCTGTCTGTCTGTCTGTGTAGTGAGATCTGTTTGTCTGTCTGTGTAGTAAGACATGATGCTGTAGCATGTAAATAATATCCCCATAATCTATAACAGACATAAAAGTAGCTTTGCACACGTTGTCTTCTATTTGTAGAGGACAAACATTTCCTGTTTCTATAGAGGAAGTCTAGCTTGATTTTGTTGTTGACGTTTACAAAGTTCGTCAATATGCATTTTAAAAGACCGTTTATCACCCAGCCATATCCCTAAGTATGCAGAGACCTGATTCATTCGAGAGCCATCTAAGCTCGTAAGTGCAAGTGTGTTTTCAACCAACTTTTTTAGACCTATTAAAAATCATGAACAGTGCAGCAGTATCTAACAGGTAATATCGAAACAATTCCACAACAAAACCTAATATCTAACAAATTCCACAATAATGGTTTATTTGTTTAGGTTTGGCCAATTCTAAGTAGGCTATTTTGCAGCATAAAGCTAATTTTGCTGTTAGCGTTTGAAGAGTTTGTTCACTTTATCCCTGACAGTCTTGAAGCTCCTGAGTGTTCCCTCTGTCTCCATCACAGTCGCATGATGAAAGGATTGGCGTGAATTAGTAGCCTAATGGGGGTGAGTTGTGAGAAATTAGCTCATCCACTTAGCAAGGCAAAACACAAACAGTATTATCGGTTTTCACATCTTCAATTCGTCTGACAAAGGATAAATAACGCTAATAAATTAGCCTGGCCTAGACAAAGGATAAATACCGGTAATCAATTAGCCTGGCCTAGATAAAGAATAAATACCACTAATCAATTAGCCTGGCCTAGATAAAGGATAAATACTGGTAATCAATTAGCCTGGCCTAGATAAAGGATAAATACTGGTAATCAATTAGCCTGGCCTAGACAAAGGATAAATACCGGTAATCAATTAGCCTGGCATAGACAAAGGATAAATACCGGTAATCAATTAGCCTGGCCTAGACAAAGGATAAATACTGGTAATCAATTAGCCTGGCCTAGACAAAGGAGAAATACTGGTAATCAATTAGCCTGGCCTAGATAAAGGATAAATAACACTAATCAATTAGCCTGGCCTAGATAAAGAATAAATACCACTAATCAATTAGCCTGGCCTAGATAAAGGATAAATACTGGTAATCAATTAGCCTGGCCTAGATAAAGGATAAATACTGGTAATCAATTAGCCTGGCCTAGACAAAGGATAAATACCGGTAATCAATTAGCCTGGCCTAGACAAAGGATAAATACTGGTAATCAATTAGCCTGGCCTAGACAAAGGATAAATACTGGTAATCAATTAGCCTGGCCTAGACAAAGGATAAATACTGGTAATCAATTAGCCTGGCCTAGACAAAGGATAAATACGGTAATCAATTAGCCTGGCCTAGACAAAGGATAAATACTGGTAATCAATTAGCCTGGCATAGACAAAGGATAAATACCGGTAATCAATTAGCCTGGCCTAGACAAAGGATACGTATGGAATCATGTAGTAACCAAAAAAGTGTTAAACAAATCAAAATACATTTTATATTTGAGATTCTTCAAATAGTCACCCTTTGCCTTGATGACAGCTTTGCACAGTCTTGGCATCCCTAGCCGAGTCCTCAGAGCATGTGTAGCCGATGCGGAATGGCTAGCTAGTTAGCAGTGGTGCAGTAGCCAGTGTAGCCGATGCGAAATAGCTAGCTAGTTAGCAGTGGTGCGCGCTGGTGGCGTTTCAATCGGTGACGTCACTTGCTCTGAGACCTTGAAGTAGTGGTTCCCCTTGCTCTGAGACCTGAAGTAGTGGTTCCCCTTGCTCTGAGACCTTGAAGTAGTAGTTCCCCTTGCTCTGAGACCTTGAAGTAGTGGTTCCCCTTGCTCTGAGACCTGAAGTAGTGGTTCCCCTTGCTCTGAGACCTTGAAGTAGTAGTTCCCCTTGCTCTGAGACCTTGAAGTAGTGGTTCCCCTTGCTCTGAGACCTTGAAGTAGGGGTTCCCCTTGCTCTGAGACCTTGAAGTAGTAGTTCCCCTTGCTCTGAGACCTTGAAGTAGTGGTTCCCCTTGCTCTGAGACCTTGAAGTAGTGGTTCCCCTTGTTCTGAGACCTTGAAGTGGTGGTTCCCCTTGCTCTGAGACCTTGAAGTAGTGGTTCCCCTTGCTCTGAGACCTTGAAGTAGGGGTTCCCCTTGCTCTGAGACCTTGAAGTAGTGGTTCCCCTTGCTCTGAGACCTGAAGTAGTGGTTCCCCTTGCTCTGAGACCTTGAAGTAGTGGTTCCCCTTGCTCTGAGACCTTGAAGTGGTGGTTCCCCTTGCTCTGAGACCTTGAAGTAGTAGTTCCCCTTGTTCTGAGACCTTGAAGTAGTGGTTCCCCTTGCTCTGAGACCTTGAAGTAGTAGTTCCCCTTGCTCTGAGACCTTAAAGTAGGGGTTCCCCTTGCTCTGAGACCTGAAGTAGTGGTTCCCCTTGCTCTGAGACCTTGAAGTAGTAGTTCCCCTTGCTCTGAGACCTTGAAGTAGTAGTTCCCCTTGCTCTGAGACCTTGAAGTAGTAGTTCCCCTTGCTCTGAGACCTTGGAGTAGTAGTTCCCCTTGCTCTGAGACCTGAAGTAGTAGTTCCCCTTGCTCTGAGACCTGAAGTAGTGGTTCCCCTTGCTCTGAGACCTTGAAGTAGTAGTTCCCCTTGCTCTGAGACCTGAAGTAGTGGTTCCCCTTGCTCTGAGACCTTGAAGTAGTGGTTCCCCTTGCTCTGAGACCTGAAGTAGTGGTTCCCCTTGCTCTGAGACCTTGAAGTAGTGGTTCCCCTTGCTCTGAGACCTTGAAGTAGTGGTTCCCCTTGCTCTGAGACCTTGAAGTAGTGGTTCCCCTTGCTCTGAGACATTGAAGTAGTGGTTCCCCTTGCTCTGAGACCTTGAAGTAGTAGTTCCCCTTGCTCTGAGACCTTGAAGTAGGGGTTCCCCTTGCTCTGAGACCTTGAAGTAGTAGTTCCCCTTGCTCTGAGACCTTGAAGTAGTGGTTCCCCTTGCTCTGAGACATTGAAGTAGTGGTTCCCCTTGCTCTGAGACCTTGAAGTAGTAGTTCCCCTTGCTCTGAGACCTTGAAGTAGGGGTTCCCCTTGCTCTGAGACCTTGAAGTAGTGGTTCCACTTGCTCTGAGACCTGAAGTAGTAGTTCCCCTTGCTCTGAGACCTTGAAGTAGTGGTTCCCCTTGCTCTGAGACCTTGAAGTAGTGGTTCCCCTTGCTCTGAGACCTTGAAGTAGTGGTTCCCCTTGCTCTGAGACCTTGAAGTAGTAGTTCCCCCTGCTCTGAGACCTTGAAGTAGTGGTTCCCCTTGCTCTGAGACCTTGGAGTAGTGGTTCCCCTCTGCAAGGGCCGCGGCTTTTGTGGAGCGATGGGTAACGATGCTTAGAGGGTGACTGTGGATGTGTGCAGAGCATCCCTGGTTCGCGCCCGGGTCGGGGCGAGGGGACGGACGTAAAGTCTATACTGTTACACATGACAGACCAGCTGGCAGACCATGTGGAGACAGACCGGCTGGCAGACCATGTGGAGACAGACCGGCTGTCCCACAATGCTTCAAGAGGGCCACCATTGTTCCTGTACCCAAGAAAGCTAAGGTAACTGAGCTAAATGACTACTGCCCCGTAGCACTCACTTCCATCATCATGAAGTGCTTTGAGAGACTAGTCAAGCATCATATCACCTCCACCCTAGACCCACTCCAATTTGCTTATCGCCCCAATAGGTCCACAGACGATGCAATCGCCATCACACTGCACACTGACTGAAAAACAGCTTCTATCTCAAGGCCATCAGACTGCTAAACAGCAATCATTAACTCAGAGAGGCTGCTGCCTACATTGAGACCCAATCACTGGACACTTTAATAAATGGATCACTAGTCACTTTAAATAAGGCCACTTTAATAATGTTTACATATCTTGTATTACTCATCATATGTATATACTGTATTTTATACCATCTAGTGCAGGTCATGTGGTCTGATGAGACAAAAATAGAGCTTTTTGGTTTAAACTCCACTCGCCGTGTTTGGAGGAAGAAGAAGGTTGAGTACAACCCCAAGAACACCATCCCAACCGTGAAGCATGGAGGTGGAAACATCATTCTTTGGGGATGCTTTTCTGCAAAGGGGACAGGACGACTGCACCGTATTGAGGGGAGGATGGATGGGGCCATGTATCGCGAGATCTTGGCCAACAACCTCCTTCCCTCAGTAAGAGCATTGAAGATCAATCAATCAATCAAATTTATTTTATATAGCCCTTCGTACATCAGCTGATATCTCAAAGTGCTGTACAGAAACCCAGCCTAAAACCCCAAACAGCAAGCAATGCAGGTGAAGAAGCACGGTGGCTAGGAAAAACTCCCTAGAAAGGCCAAAACCTAGGAAGAAACCTAGAGAGGAACCAGGCTATGTCGGGTGGCCAGTCCTCTTCTGGCTGTGCCGGGTGGAGATTATAACAAAACATGGTCAAGATGTTCAAATGTTCATAAATGACCAGCATGGTCGAATAATAATAAGGCAGAATAGTTGAAACTGGAGCAGCAGCACAGTCAGGTGGACTGGGGACAGCAAGGAGTCATCATGTCAGGTATTCCTGGGGCATGGTCCTAGGGCTCAGGTCCTCCGAGAGAGAGAAAGAAAGAGAGAATTAGAGAGAGCATATGTGGGATGGCCAGTCCTCTTCTGGCTGTGCCGGGTGGAGATTATAACAGAACATGGCCAAGATGTTCAAATGTTCATAAATGATCAGCATGGTCGAATAATAATAAGGCAGAACAGTTGAAACTGGAGCAGCAGCACAGCCAGGTGGACTGGGGACAGCAAGGAGTCATCATGTCAGGTAGTCCTGGGGCATGGTCCTAGGGCTCAGGTCCTCAGAGAGAGAGAAAGAAAGAGAGAAGGAGATAATTAGAGAACGCACACTTAGATTCACACAGGACACCGATTAGGACAGGAGAAGTACTCCAGATATAACAAACTGACCCTAGCCCACCTACACATAAACTACTGCAGCATAAATACTGGAGGCTGAGACAGGAGGGGTCAGGAGACACTGTGGCCCACTCCGAGGACACCCCCGGACAGGGCCAAACAGGAAGGATATAACCCCACCCACTTTGCCAAAGCACAGCCCCCACACCACTAGAGGGATATCTTCAACCACCAACTTACCATCCTGAGACAAGGCTGAGTATAGCCCACAAAGACCTCCGCCACGGCACAACTTAAGGGGGGGGGGGGGGGGGGGCGCCAACCCAGACAGGATGACCACATCAGTGACTCAACCCACTCAGGTGACGCACCTCCTCCAGGGACGGCATGAGAGAGCCCCAGTAAAGCCAGTGACTCAGCCCCTGTAATAGGGTTAGAGGCAGAGAATCCCAGTGGAAAGAGGGGAACCGGCCAGGCAGAGACAGCAAGGGTGGTTCGTTGCTCCAGAGCCTTTCCGTTCACCCTCCCACTCCTGGGCCAGACTACACTCAATCATATGACCCACTGAAGAGATGAGTCTTCAGTAGAGACTTAAAGGTTGAGACCGAGTTTGCGTCTCTGACATGGTGGGTCGTGGGTGGGTCTTCCAGCATGACAACGACCCGAAACACACAGCCAGGGCAACTAAGGAGTGGCTCCGTAAGAAGCATCTCAAGGTCTTGGAGTGGCCTAGCCAGTCTCCAGACCTGAACCCAATAGAAAATCTTTGGAGGGAGCTGAAAGTCCGTATTGCCCAGCGACAGCCCCGAAACCTGAAGGATCTGGAGAAGGTCTGTATGGAGGAGTGGGCCAAAATCCCTGCTGCAGTGTGTGCAAACCTGGTCAAGAACTACAGGAAACGTATGATCTCTGTAATTGCAAACAAAGGTTTCTGTACCAAATAGTAAGTTCTGCTTTTCTGATGTATCAAATACTTATGTCATGCAATAAAATGCAAACTAATTACTTAAAAATCATACAATGTGATTTTCTGGATCTTTGTTTTAGATTCCGTCTCTCACAGTTGAAGTGTACCTATGATACAAATTACAGACCTTTACATGCATTGTAAGTAGGAAAACCTGCAAAATCGGTAGTGTCTCAAATACTTGTTCTCCCGACTGTATGTGACCAATAAAATGTGATGTGATTTGATTTGCTATGGTGAGTAAAATGGTGTTCTCTCATTATGTGTCTGGAAGTAGCTAACAAGCGAGCCTCTGTTAGCTCAGGTGCTTGACAGCGGTTTCGGATCAACCCTACTCCTCGGCCAGTCCCTAAAGCGCACTACGGTCAGACAACATATCACAGCCAGACAACATATCACAGCAGTTTCAGATCAACCCTACTCCTCGGCCAGTCCCTAAAGCGCACTACAGTCAGACAACATATCACAGCCGTTTCGGATCAACCCTACTCCTCGGCCAGTCCCTAAAGCGCACTACGGTTTTCGGATCAACCCTAATCCTCGGCCAGTCCCTAAAGCGCACTACGGTCAGACAACATATCACAGCCGTTTCGGATCAACCCTACTCCTCGGCCAGTCCCTAAAGCGCACTACGGTCAGACAACATATCACACAGCCAGACAACATATCACAGCCGTTTCGGATCAACCCTACTCCTCGGCCAGTCCCTAAAGCGCACTACGGTCAGACAACATATCACAGCCGTTTCGGATCAACCCTACTCCTCGGCCAGTCCCTAAAGCGCACTACGGTCAGACAACATATCACACAGCCAGACAACATATCACAGCCGTTTCGGATCAACCCTACTCCTCGGCCAGTCCCTAAAGCGCACTACGGTCAGACAACATATCACACAGCCAGACAACATATCACAGCCGTTTCGGATCAACCCTACTCCTCGGCCAGTCCCTAAAGCGCACTACGGTCAGACAACATATCACAGCCAGACAACATATCACAGCAGTTTCAGATCAACCCTACTCCTCGGCCAGTCCCTAAAGCGCACTACAGTCAGACAACATATCACAGCCGTTTCGGATCAACCCTACTCCTCGGCCAGTCCCTAAAGCGCACTACGGTTTTCGGATCAACCCTAATCCTCGGCCAGTCCCTAAAGCGCACTACGGTCATATCACAGCCGTTTCGGATCAACCCTACTCCTCGGCCAGTCCCTAAAGCGCACTACGGTCAGACAACATATCACAGCCGTTTCGGATCAACCCTACTCCTCGGCCAGTCCCTAAAGCGCACTACGGTCAGACAACATATCACACAGCCAGACAACATATCACAGCCGTTTCGGATCAACCCTACTCCTCGGCCAGTCCCTAAAGCGCACTACGGTCAGACAACATATCACACAGCCAGACAACATATCACAGCCGTTTCGGATCAACCCTACTCCTCGGCCAGTCCCTAAAGCGCACTACAGTCAGACAACATATCACAGCCAGACAACATATCACAGCCGTTTCGGATCAACCCTACTCCTCGGCCAGTACCTAAAGCCCACTACGGTTTTCGGATCAACCCTACTCCTCGGCCAGTCCCTAAAGCGCACTACGGTCAGACAACATATCACAGCCGTTTCGGATCAACACATTCGCTAACCGTTTGCTTCAGCCAGTCTGACGAGTCGCTGTGCGGTGAGTTGTTTAGTCATAAAGGGTGGAGTCCCGACTCTCGCTCAGGGAACTAGTTTTTCCACTCTTTCTCAGCCTCCCTTCTCTCTTTCTCTTTCTCCTTTTCCATTCACTGAGCTCTGTTGCAGACTCGATCTCCGGTAAGTTTATACCGCTCTTATTAACCGACAACATCAGTGGGTTTATGAGTTGTTTAAGTGGTTAGTCTTCTGAATCAGACAGTTGATGTTTATTCTGTGAGCGGTGAGATACACCAGAATACTATCAGATGAGGGGATAAATAAATACAATTCAACTTGGTTCATTGTAACCGGAGTTATTTCAATAACCTCCGGTAGGCAACATTCGGGTTTTAATAACCAAAGCGGTTTTCCGTTTCCTTCATACGAATGTGACTCTATCTTCGGAACAGTTTAAACGACAACATATTTTGACCCCATGTCCCCATCACTGAAAGACAAGACTGTCAGGAACACATACAGTACGTGTCTTCTACAACAGAGTGGACTAGACCAGACACTCAATCAGACTGGAGGGAAAATAACATCGTCGATAATGACGTTGTGAATCTTTTCAACACAGAAGTTCAGACAAACGTATTTCCTGATAATATTCTGAACTCCCCAATACATTTCGGATGCATTTCAGTCACTTCAAACCAGACTTCTTTAGGATTGAAAATACTGTCAGAGGTACTGTCAGACTGATTTGTAATAGACTGTCATAACCCCATTTTAAGAGAGTAAACATTGACCGCTGGTTACATTACATTGGTAACCCCTGGGCTAAAACAAACAGAGACGCTAACTACCTTTAGCCCTGTTCACTATAGTGTCTCCAGCGGTGGAAAAACGGCTGGATTCTCATAGTTGACTAAAAGTAAAGATAAATGAACAGAAAATGACTCAAGTGAAAGTCACCCAGTAAAACACTACTTGAGTAAAAGTATTTGATTTTTAATATATTTAAGCATAAAAAGTAAATGTAAAAGAATGAATTTTAAATTCCTTATTAAGCGAACCAGACGGCACACTTTTATTATGTTTTATTATTTACAGATAGCCAGGGGCACAGTTCAACACTCAGACATCATTTACGGATAGCCAGGGGCACAGTTCAACACTCAGACATCATTTACAGATAGCCAGGGGCACAGTTCAACACTCAGACATCATTTACAGATAGCCAGGGGCACAGTTCAACACTCAGACATCATTTACAGATAGCCAGGGGCACAGTTCAACACTCAGACATCATTTACAGATAGCCAGGGGCACAGTTCAACACTCAGACATCATTTACGGATAGCCAGGGGCACAGTTCAACACTCAGACATCATTTACAGATAGCCAGGGGCACAGTTCAACACTCAGACATCATTTACAGATAGCCAGGGGCACAGTTCAACACTCAGACATCATTTACAGATAGCCAGGGGCACAGTTCAACACTCAGATATCATTTACAGATAGCCAGGGGCACAGTTCAACACTCAGACATCATTTACAAACAACACATTTGTGTTTAGTGAGTCCTCCAGATCAGAGGCATTAGAGATGACCAGGGATGTTCTCTGTTTAGTGAGTCCTCCAGATCAGAGGCATTAGAGATGACCAGGGATGTTCTCTGTTTAGTGAGTCCTCCAGATCAGAGGCAGCAGAGATGACTGGGGATGTTCTCTGTTTAGTGAGTCCTCCAGATCAGAGGCAGCAGAGATGACTGGGGATGTTCTCTGTTTAGTGAGTCCTCCAGATCAGAGGCAGTAGAGATGACCGGGGATGTTCTCTGTTTAGTGAGTCCTCCAGACCAGAGGCAGTAGGGATGTTCTCTGTTTAGTGAGTCCTGCAGATCAGAGGCAGTAGAGATGACCAGGGATGTTCTCTGTTTAGTGTGTCCTCCAGACCAGAGGCAGTAGGGATGATCAGGGATGTTCTCTGTTTAGTGAGTCCTCCAGACCAGAGGCAGTAGGGGGAGAAGGGCCTCGGTCAGGGAGGTGACAAACCTTCCAGAAGGACAACCATCTCTACAGGTCTTCGTGGTAGAGTGGCCAGACGGAAGCCACTCCTCAGTAAAAGGCATGACAGCCCGCTTGGAGTTTGCTAAAAGGCACCTAAAGGGCTCTCAGACCATGAGAAACAAGATTATCTGGTCTGATGAAACCAAGATTGAACTCTTTGGCCTGAATGCCAAGTGTCACGTCTGGAGGAAACCTGGCACCATCCCTACGGTGAAGCAGGGTGGTAGCAGCATTATGCTGTGGTGATGTTTTTCAGTGGCGGGAACTGGGAGACTAGTCAGGATCGAGGGAAAGATGAACAGAGCAAAGTACAGAGAGATCCTTGATGAAAACCTTGAAGGTTCACCTTCCAACAGGACAACGTCCCTAAGCACACAGCCAAGACAAGGCAGAAGTGGCTTCGGGACAAGTCTCAATGTCCTTGAGTGGCCCAGCCAGAGCACGGACTTGAACCCGATCGAACATCACAGGAGAGACCTGAAAATAGCTGTGCAGCGACGCTCCCCATCCAACCTGACAGAGCTTGAGAGGATCTGCAGAGAAGAATGGGAGAAACTCCCCAAATACAGGTGTGCCGAGCTTGTAGCGTCATACCCAAGAAGACTCAAGGCTGTAATCACTGGGTCTGAATACTTATGTAAATGTCATATTTCCGTATTTTATTTTTAATACATTTGCCCAAAAAAATTATAAACCTGCTTTTGCTTTGTCATTATGGGGTATTGTGTGTAGATTGATGAGGGGTGAAAAATGATGTAATCCATTTTAGAATAAGCCCGTAACGTAACAACATGTGGAAAAAGAGAAGGGGTCTGAATACTTTCTGAATGCCCTGTATCTAGCCAGCTCTGAACACCTGTGTGTAAGCCAGTGGGCGCGTTCGAACGGATCACTTTTATCAAGTCGGGGACTGTCATTGTCATCTAGCCAGCTCTGAACACCTGTGTGTAAGCCAGTGGGCGCGTTCGAACGGATCACTTTTATCAAGTCGGGGACTGTCATTGTCATCTAGCCAGCTCTGAACACCTGTGTGTAAGCCAGTGGGCGCGTTCGAACGGATCACTTTTATCAAGTCGGTGACTGTCATTGTCATCTAGCCAGCTCTGAACACCTGTGTGTAAGCCAGTGGGCGCGTTCGAACGGATCACTTTTATCAAGTCGGGGACTGTCATTGGTCAGCCTTTCAAAGTGTGTTGCATTATAGGGCTAAAAACTGTCCGACTTGCACCTAGATGTCAACTCCATGAACTTTACACATCATGTGATCAAAGTATTGGCCATTGAGAGGTCTACAGATTCTAAGTATTGGCCATTGGGAGGTCTACAGATTCTAAGTATTGGTCATTGAGAGGTCTACAGATTCTAAGTATTGGTCATTGAGAGGTCTACAGATTCTAAGTATTGGCCATTGAGAGGTCTACAGATTCTAAGTATTGGCCATTGAGAGGTCTACAGATTCTAAGTATTGGTCATTGAGAGGTCTACAGATTCTAAGTATTGGTCATTGAGAGGTCTACAGATTCTAAGTATTGGCCATTGAGAGGTCTACAGATTCTAAGTATTGGTCATTGAGAGGTCTACAGATTCTAAGTATTGGTCATTGAGAGGTCTACAGATTCTAAGTATTGGCCATTGAGAGGTCTACAGATTCTAAGTATTGGCCATTGAGAGGTCTCCATAAGAATGAATGGAATTCTACAGGTTCAAGGACACAAGGCCTGTGGGCTCTCCTTCTCCGTGGCCGATGTGGGTAAGACATTTAAGAGTGTTAACTCTCGCAAGGATGGCATCCCTAGCCGCTTCCTCCGAGCATGAGCAGACCAGCTGGCTGGAGTGTGTTTATGGACATATTCAATCTCTCCCTGTCCCAGTCTGCTGTCCCCACTTGTTTCAAGATGTCCGCTATATTGTTCCTGTACCTAGGAAAGCAAAGGTAACTGAAATAATTGACTATCGTCCTGTAATACTCACTTCTGTCATCATGAAGTGCTTAGAGAGGCTAGTCAAAGATCATATGTCCTCTACCTTACCTGAAACCTTAGACCCACTTCAATTTGCTTACCGCCCCAATAGATCCACAGACGATGTAATCGCCATCACACTGCACACTGCCCTATCCCATCTGGACAAGAGGAATACCTATGTAAGAATGCTGTTCATTGACTATAGCTCAGCATTCAACACCATAGTACCCTCCAAGCTCATCATTACGTTCGAGACCCTGGGTCTTGACCCCGCTATGTGCAACTGGGTCCTGGACTTCCTGACTGGCCGCCCCCAGGTAGAGAAGGTAGGAAACAACATCTCCACTTCGCTGATCCTCAACAAAGGAACCCCACAAGGGTGCGTTCTGAGCCCTCTCCTGTACTCCCTGTTCACCCATGACTGCGTGGCCATGCATGCCTACAACTCAATCATCAAGTTTGCAAACGACACAACGGTAGTAGGCTTGATTACCAACAATGACGAGACTGCCTACAGGGAGGAGGTGAGGGCCCTCGGAGCGTGGTTCCAGGAAAATAATCTCTCACTCAACGTCAACCAAATAAAGGAGCTGATCGTGGACTTCAGGAAAATGCAGAGGGAGCACTCCCCCTATCCACATCGACGGGACAGCAGTGGAGAAGGTCGAAAGTTTTAAGTTCCTCGGTGTACACATCACTGACAAACTGAAATGGTCCACCCACACAGACAGCGTGGTGACGAAGGCGCAACAGCGATTTCACTACACCCAAAATAACATCTGCTAAATATGTGAATGTGACAAATAAAATTAGATTTTATTTGAATGACATTTAAATAAAGTATTTTTGATTTAAAAAAAACAAACATTTAGCAAAGCTCTAAAAATGATACTTAAAGGAAAATGTTTAAAATATATTTGTTTGTTTTTTATCAGTATGTTTAGCTGACATAATGTAGCGGCTGCATGAAGGTGTCTGTAGTAGAATACAGGTGGTATAAACCAATAGGGACACTAAAACTTCCCAGATCAAATGTTTAGCTGACAGTTAAGCAAGCTGTGGATAAGAAGCTAGTTATGGGTGAGCTGTGGATAAGAAGCTAGTTATGGGTGAGCTGTGGATAAGAAGCTAGTTATGGGTGAGCTGTGGATAAGAAGCTAGTTATGGGTGAGCTGTGGATAAGAAGCTAGTTATGGGTGAGCTGTGGATAAGAAGCTAGATATGGGTGAGCTGTGGATAAGAAGCTAGATATGGGTGAGCTGTGGATAAGAAGCTAGTTATGGGTGAGCTGTGGATAAGAAGCTAGTTATGGGTGAGCTGTGGATAAGAAGCTAGTTATGGGTGAGCTGTGGATAAGAAGCTAGTTATGGGTGAGCTGTGGATAAGAAGCTAGTTATGGGTGAGCTGTGGATAAGAAGCTAGTTATGGGTGAGCTGTGGATAAGAAGCTAGATATGGGTGAGCTGTGGATAAGAAGCTAGATATGGGTGAGCTGTGGATAAGAAGCTAGTTATGGGTGAGCTGTGGATAAGAAGCTAGTTATGGGTGAGCTGTGGATAAGAAGCTAGTTATGGGTGAGCTGTGGATAAGAAGCTAGTTATGGGTGAGCTGTGGATAAGAAGCTAGTTATGGGTGAGCTGTGGATAAGAAGCTAGTTATGGGTGAGCTGTGGATAAGAAGCTAGTTATGGGTGAGCTGTGGATAAGAAGCTAGTTGTGGGTGAGCTGTGAGTGAGCTGTGGGTGAGCTGTGGATAAGAAGCTAGTTATGGGTGAGCTGTGGATAAGAAGCTAGTTATGGGTGAGCTGTGGGTGAGCTGTGAGTGAGCTGTGGGTGAGCTGTGGGTGAGCTGTGGATAAGAAGCTAGTTATGGGTGAGCTGTGGATAAGAAGCTAGTTATGGGTGAGCTGTGGGTGAGCTCTGAGTGAGCTGTGGGTGAGCTGTGGGTGAGCTGTGGATAAGAAGCTAGTTATGAGTGAGCTGTGGATAAGAAGCTAGATATGGGTGAGCTGTGGATAAGAAGCTAGTTATGGGTGAGATGTGGATAAGAAGCTAGATATGGGTGAGCTGTGGATAAGAAGCTAGATATGGGTGAGCTGTGGATAAGAAGCTAGTTATGGGTGAGCTTTGGGTGAGCTGTGGGTGAGCTGTGAATGAGCTGTGGGGGAGCTGTGGGTGAGCTGTGAATGAGCTGTGGGGGAGCTGTGGGTGAGCTGTGGGTGAGCTGTGAGTGAGCTGTGAATGAGCTGTGGGGGAGCTGTGGGTGAGCTGTGAGTGAGCTGTGGGTGAGCTGTGGGTGAGCTGTGGGTGAGCTGTGGGTGAGCTGTGAGTGAGCTGTGGGTGATCTGTTGGTGAGCTGTGGGTGAGCTGTGGGTGATCTGTGGGTGAGCTGTGGGTGAGCTGTGGGGGAGCTGTGGGTGAGCTGTGAGTGAGCTGTGGGTGAGCTGTGAGTGAGCTGTGAGTGAGCAGTGGGGGATCTGTGGGGGAGCTGTGAGTGAGCTGTGGGTGAGCTGTGGGTGAGCAGTGGGTGAGCTGTGAGTGATCTGTGGGTGATCTGTGGGTGAGCTGTGGCTGTTGCAGAACAGAATAACATATTCTATAATTGTTGTATGAATGGAAACATGCAGTGATTTCTTCATGACATTAAAAGTGGAACACGTTTTGTCTGCGTTTTGAAGCGTTTGGCTGGTCGGGATGTGATTCTAAGTGTGTTTCTCTTTTCAGACACCTCCTCCTCCTAATCAAACCAACGGTCACCAATCTACCACAATGGTAAGTTGACTTCCCTGAAGACCCCTCTACAGTGGAACGTTTCCCTGCCCCCAACTGGAGGATTCTGATGTTCAACTTTCCATTTCTCCCTGTAATGTGACACGCTATCAGCAGCACAGCCCATGAGACTGTCATTAAATAATCATTAGCTAAACAACATGAACACAGAACAATAGACAATATCAACACAGAACAATAGACAATATCAACACAGAACAATAGACCGGTAGAATGGAGGGAGATCATTATAGAGTAGGTTATTACACTAGACCAGTAGGTTATTACACTAGACCAGTAGGTTATTACACTAGACCAGTAGGTTATTACACTAGACCAGTAGGTTATTACTCTAGACCAGTAGGTTATTACACTAGACCAGTAGGTTATTACACTAGACCAGTAGGTTATTACACTAGACCAATAGGTTATTACACTAGACCAGTAGGTTATTACACTAGACCAGTAGGTTATTACACTAGACCAGTAGGTTATTACACTAGACCAGTAGGTTATTACACTAGACCAGTAGGCTATTACACTAGACCAGTAGGTTATTACACTAGACCAGTAGGTTATTACACTAGACCAATAGGTTATTACACTAGACCAGTAGGTTATTACACTAGACCAGTAGGTTATTACACTAGACCAGTAGGTTATTACACTAGACCAGTAGGTTATTACACTAGACCAATAGGTTATTACACTAGACCAGTAGGTTATTACACTAGACCAGTAGGTTATTACACTAGACCAGTAGGTTATTACACTAGACCAGTAGGTTATTACACTAGACCAGTAGGTTATTACACTAGACCAGTAGGTTATTACACTAGACCAATAGGTTATTACACTAGACCAATAGAATGGAGGGAGATCATTATAGAATAGGTTATTACACTAGACCAGTAGGTTATTACACTACACCAATAGGTTATTACACTAGACCAGTAGGTTATTACACTAGACCAGTAGGTTATTACACTAGACCAGTAGGTTATTACACTAGACCAGTAGGCTATTACACTAGACCAATAGGTTATTACACTAGACCAATAGGTTATTACACTAGACCAGTAGGTTATTACACTAGACCAGTAGGTTATTACACTAGACCAATAGGTTATTACACTAGACCAATAGAATGGAGGGAGATCATTATATAATAGGTTATTACACTAGACCAGTAGGTTATTACACTACACCAATAGGTTATTACACTAGACCAGTAGGTTATTACACTAGATCAGTAGGTTATTACACTAGACCAGTATGTTATTACACTAGACCAGTAGGTTGTTACACTAGACCAGTAGGTTATTACACTAGACCAGTAGGTTATTACACTAGACCAGTAGGTTATTACACTAGACCAGTAGGTTATTACACTAAACCAGTAGAATGGAGGGAGATCATTATAGAATAGGTTATTACACTAGACCAGTAGGTTATTACACTAGACCAGTAGGTTATTACACTAGACCAGTAGGTTATTACACTAGACCAGTAGGTTATTACACTAGACCAATAGGTTATTACACTAGACCAGTAGAATGGAGGGAGATCATTATAGAATAGGTTGTTACACTAGACCAATAGGTTATTACACTAGACCAGTAGGTTATTACACTACACCAATAGGTTATTACACTAGGCCAATAGGTTATTACACTAGACCAGTAGGTTATTACACTAGATCAGCAGGTTATTACACTAGACCAGTAGGTTATTACACTAGACCAGTAGGTTATTACACTAGACCAATAGGTTATTACACTAGACCAGTAGGTTATTACACTAGACCAGTAGGTTATTACACTAGACCAGTAGGTTATTACACTAGACCAGTAGGTTTCCCATCCCAGTTAAGTCCAAGTCAATGTGGGTTCCCATCCCAGTTAAGTCCAAGTCAATGTGGGTTCCCATCCCAGTTAAGTCCAAGTCAATGTGGGTTCCCATCCCAGTTAAGTCCTAGTCAATGTGGGTTCCCATCCCAGTTAAGTCCTAGTCAATGTGGGTTCCCATCCCAGTTAAGTCCAAGTCAATGTGGGTTCCCATCCCAGTTAAGTCCAAGTCAATGTGGGTTCCCATCCCAGTTAAGTCCAAGTCAATGTGGGTTCCCATCCCAGTTAAGTCCAAGTCAATGTGGGTTCCCATCCCAGTTAAGTCCAAGTCAATGTGGGTTCCCATCCCAGTTAAGTCCAAGTCAATGTGGGTTCCCATCCCAGTTAAGTCCAAGTCAATGTGGGTTCCCATCCCAGTTAAGTCCTAGTCAATGTGGGTTCCCATCCCAGTTAAGTCCTAGTCAATGTGGGTTCCCATCCCAGTTAAGTCCAAGTCAATGTGGGTTCCCATCCCAGTTAAGTCCAAGTCAATGTGGGTTCCCATCCCAGTTAAGTCCAAGTCAATGTGGGTTCCCATCCCAGTTAAGTCCAAGTCAATGTGGGTTCCCATCCCAGTTAAGTCCAAGTCAATGTGGGTTCCCATCCCAGTTAAGTCCAAGTCAATGTGGGTTCCCATCCCAGTTAAGTCCAAGTCAATGTGGGTTCCCATCCCAGTCAATGTGGGTTCCCATCCCAGTCAATGTGGGTTCCCATCCCAGTTAAGTCCCAGTCAATGTGGGTTCCCATCCCAGTTAAGTCCCAGTCAATGTGGGTTCCCATCCCAGTTAAGTCCAAGTCAATGTGGGTTCCCATCCCAGTCAATGTGGGTTCCCATCCCAGTTAAGTCCCAGTCAATGTGGGTTCCCATCCCAGTCAATGTGGGTTCCCATCCCAGTTAAGTCCCAGTCAATGTGGGTTCCCATCCCAGTTAAGTCCCAGTCAATGTGGGTTCCCATCCCAGTTAAGTCCAAGTCAATGTGGGTTCCCATCCCAGTCAATGTGGGTTCCCATCCCAGTTAAGTCCCAGTCAATGTGGGTTCCCATCCCAGTTAAGTCCCAGTCAATGTGGGTTCCCATCCCAGTTAAGTCCAAGTCAATGTGGGTTCCCATCCCAGTTAAGTCCAAGTCAATGTGGGTTCCCATCCCAGTTAAGTCCAAGTCAATGGGTTCCCATCCCAGTCAATGTGGGTTCCCATCCCAGTCAATGTGGGTTCCCAGTGCATTTCAACTCTTCTGATGATTTTCTCACAAATATTTTGTAATGCTTCTGATGAAAGACAACTCTAGTTTCTAGAAAAGCACACTGCTACAGACAGTTGGAGGCCTTCTAATGAAAACCAGCCCTCTTCATTTCTAGAAAACCACAGTGTGTGTCTCTGTGTGTGTGGAGCAGAGGGGCTGTATTTGGGGAAGTCAGTATGAGTCATGTGTGTGGGCCTTTCTTCAGACAGGGTGGGGCTCTGCCTCCTCTCTCTCTCTCTCTCTTCCTCCTCTCTCTCTCTCTCTCTCTCTCTCTTCCTTCTCTCTCTCTCTCTCTCCTCCCCTTCCCTCTCTTCCTCCTCTCTCGCTCCTCCCCCTCCCTCTTCCTCCTCTCTCGCTCCTCCCCCTCCCTCTCTTCCTCCTCTCTCTCTCCCCCCTCTCTTCTGCTCTCTCTCTCTCCCTCCCTCCCTCCCTCCCTCCCTCCCTCCCTCCCTCCCTCCCTCCCTCTCAATTCAATTCAAGGGTCTTTATTGGCATGGGAACACATGTTTACATCGCCAAAGCAAGTGAAATAGATAGAACTCTCTCTCTCACACACACACACACCACACACAGACACACACATGTACACACACACACAAAGAGCGGGGGAGGGAGAAGTTGTAAACCGGACACTGATAGTTTGAGTAAACAGTAGATAGTGTGTTTACTGATGTCATTAATCAGATCTCTGACAGACGCTTCCTGCCACATCGATACGTAGTGTAGACTGGGACTACACCACTTTATCAACAGGTTCATTACATTAGTAGACTGGGACTACACCACTTTATCAACAGGTTCATTACATTAGTAGACTGGGACTACACCACTTTATACTGTCAACAGGTTCATTACATTAGTAGACTGGGACTACACCACTTTATCAACAGGTTCATTACATTAGTAGACTACTGTACCCACAATCCTCTCTGGTCTACCCTGGACTACATTACCCACAGTCCTCTCTGGTCTACCCTGAACTACTTTACCCACAGTCCTCTCTGGTCTACCCTGAACTACTTTATCCACAGTCCTATCTGGTCTACCCTGAACTACATTACCCACAGTCCTCCTATGTGTCTGTTCTCTGATAGGCTGGTCGAGGCAGTGTGAGAGCCAGTGGAAACTTCAACGCCAACCAAGATGCAGAGACCCTCTACAAGGCCATGAAGGGACTGGGTCAGTGGTGTGTGTGGTCTGAAAGTGATGCAAAGTGAGGGAGTAACCATGGCACCAAAGATTTGACTATGGTGTTTGTTGTTACCATAGGAACCGATGAGGATTCCATCATGAAGTTGTTGACGTCTCGTAGCAACAGCCAGAGACAGCAGATCAAAGCTGCATACAAGACCCTGCATGGCAAGGTCAGAACACAACCACAACCACAATATAACCACAATACAACCACAACCACAATATAACCACAATACAACCACAACCACAATACAACCACAATACAACCACAACCACAATACAACCACAATACAACCACAACCACAATACAACCACAATACAACTACAACCACAATACAACCACAACCACAATACAACCACAATACAACCACAACCACAATATAACCACAATACAACCACAATGCAAACACAACCACAATACAACCACAATACAACCACAATACAACCACAATACAACACAACCACAATACAACCACAATACAACCACAATACAAATACAACCACAATACAACCACAATACAACCACAACCACAATACAACCACAACCACAATACAACCACAATACAACCACAACCCCAATACCACCACAACCACAATACAACCACAATACAACCACAACCATCATACAACCACATTACAACCACAACCACAATACAACCACAATACAACCACAACCACAATACAACCACAATACAACCACAATACAACCACAACCACAATACAACCACAATACAACCACAACCACAATACAACCACAATACAACTACAACCATCATACAACCACAATACAACCACAATACAACCACAACCACAATACAACCACAACCACAATACAACCACAATACAACCACAACCACAATACAACCACAACCATCATACAACCACAATACAACCACAATACAACCACAACCACAATACAACCACAACCACAATACAACCACAATACAACCACAACCACAATACAACCACAACCACAATACAACCACAATACAACCACAACCACAATACAACCACAACCACAATACAACCACAATACAACCACAACCCCAATACCACCACAACCACAATACAACCACAATACAACCACAACCACAATACAACCACAACACAACCACAATACAACCACAACCACAACCACAATACAACCGCAACCACAATACAACCACAACACAACCACAATACAACCACAACCACAACCACAATACAACCACAATACAACCACAACCACAATACAACTACAACCACAATACAACCACAGCCACAGTACAACCACAATACAACCACAACCCCAATACCACCACAACCACAATACAACCACAATACAACCAAAATACAACCACAACCACAATACAACCACAACCACAATACAACCACAGCCACAATACAACCACAACCACAATACAACCACAATACAACCACAATTCAACCACAATACAACCACAACCACAATACAACCACAATACAACCACAACCACAACCACAATACAACCACAATACAACCACAACCACAATACAACCACAATACAACCACAACCCCAATACCACCACAACCACAATACAACCACAATACAACCACAACCACAATACAACCACAACACAACCACAATACAACCACAACCACAATACAACCGCAACCACAATACAACCACAACACAACCACAATACAACCACAATACAACCACAATACAACCACAACCACAATACAACTACAACCACAATACAACCACAGCCACAATACAACCACAATACAACCACAACCCCAATACCACCACAACCACAATACAACCACAATACAACCACAATTCAACCACAATACAATACAACCACAATACAACCACAACCACAATACAACCACAACCACAATACAACCACAGCCACAATACAACCACAATACAACCACAATACAACCACAATACAATACAACCACAATACAACCACAACACAACCACAACCTCAACACAACCGCAACCACAATACAACCACAACCACAATACAACCACAACACAACCACAACCACAATACAATACAACCACAACTACAGTACAAATACAACCACAACACAATCACAACCACAACACAACCACAATACAACCACAACCACAATACAACCACAATACAACCACAATACAATCACAACCACAACACAACCACAATACAACCACAACCACAATACAACCACAATACAACCACAATACAACCACAACCACAATACAACCACAATACAACCACAACTACAATACAACCACATTACAACCACAATACAACCACAACCACAATACAACCACAATACAACCACAATACAACCACAACCACAATACAACCACAATACAACCACAACTACAATACAACCACAATACAACCACAACACAACCACAACCTCAACACAACCGCAACCACAATACAACCACAACCACAATACAACCACAACACAACCACAACCACAATACAATACAACCACAACTACAGTACAAATACAACCACAACACAACCACAATACAACCACAACCACAATACAACCACAACACAACCACAATACAATCACAACCACAATACAACCACAATACAACCACAACACAACCACAATACAATCACAACCACAATACAACCACAACACAACCACAATACAACCACAACCACAATACAACCACAATACAACCACAACTACAATACAACCACATTACAACCACAATACAACCACAACACAACCACAACCACAATACAACCACAACACAACCACAATACAACCACAATACAACCACAATACAACCACAATACAACCGCAACACAACCCTAACACAACCCTAACACAACCCTAACACAACCCTAACATAACCATAACACATCCCTAAACACAACCATAACACATTCCTAAACACAAATCAAATCAAATCAAATGTGTTTATATTGCCCTTTGTACATCAGCTGATATCTCAAAGTGCTGTACAGAAACCCAGCCTAAAACCCCAAACAGCAAGCAATGCAGGTGTAGAAGCACGGTATTTCTCAATATTTCTCTCTCTCTCTCCTTTCTCTCTCTCTCTCCCTCCCTCCTCTCGTCCTCCTCCCTCTCTCTCTCTCTCTCTCCCCTCTCTCTCATCTCATCTCTCCCCTCTCTCTCTCTCTCCTCCCCTCTCTCTCTCTTTCTCCTCCCCTCTCTCTCCTCTCCTCCCCTCTCTCTCCTCTCCTCCCCTCTCTCCTCTCCTCCCTCCTCCTCCTCCTCTCTCTCTCCTCACACCTCCTCTCTCCTCTCTTCTCTCTCTCTCCCCCCCCCCTCTCTCTCTCCCTCCCTCCTCTCGTCCTCCTCCCTCTCTCTCTCTCTCTCCCCTCTCTCTCATCTCATCTCTCCCCTCTCTCTCTCTCTCCTCCCCTCTCTCTCTCTTTCTCCTCCCCTCTCTCTCCTCTCCTCCCCTCTCTCTCCTCTCCTCCCCTCTCTCCTCTCCTCCCTCCTCCTCCTCCTCTCTCTCTCCTCACACCTCCTCTCTCCTCTCTTCTCTCTCTCTCCCCCCCCCTCTTTCTCTCCCTCCCTCCCTCCCTCTCTCCCTCCCTCCCTCCCTCCCTCCTCTCTCCAGGACCTGGTAGGTGATCTGCAGGGTGAACTGGGAGGAAAGTTTGAGACTCTGGTAGTGGCTCTAATGACTCCGCCCATCCTCTACGATGTGACATCACTACGGAACGCCATCAAGGTATTTTACCCAGGACTAGTGATGTCATATCCTGTGAGTGACGGTGTGATGTCATAGTGACTGTGTGTTGATGTCACGGTGTAGGGGGCGGGGACCGATGAGAAGGTGCTGATTGAGATCCTGTCTTCTAGAACGGCCCAGCAGATTAAGGACATCACTGCTGCCTATCGCCAGGGTAACACACACACACACACACACACACACACACACACACACACACACTGACTCACTGATGGTGTCTGTGTGTTCCAGAGTTCAATAAGAACCTGGAGGAGGATGTAACAGGAGACACGTCAGGTCACTTCAGGAGACTGCTGGTCATCCTGCTACAGGTGAGGGGTCAGAGGTCAGGGGAACATAGATCTGGTATATATAGATGTGTGGGACATAGATCTGTACGAGCCAAAAGTTTGGACACCTACTCATTCCAGGGTTTTTATTTATTTTTTACTATTTTCTACATTGTAGAATAATAGTGAAGAAATCAGAACTCATAACCCATATGGAATCATGTAGTAACCAAAAAAGTGCCTTGATGACAGTTTTGCACACTCTTGGCATTCTCTCAACCAGCTTCATGAGGTAGTAACCTGCAGTTCAATTTTTTTTTACCTTTATTTGACTTGGCAAGTCAGTTAAGAACAAATTCTTATTTTCAATGACGGCCTAGGAACAGTGGGTTAACTGCCTTGTTCAGTGGCAGAACGACAGATTTGTACCTTGTCAGCTTGGGGATTTGAACTTGCAACCTTCCGTTATGGCACATAGATATGACAGATATAGATGTGTGGGACATAGATCTGACAGATATAGATGTGTGGGACATAGATCTGATAGATGTGCTCTTTCTCCTCTCAGGCCAGCAGACAGCAGGGGGTACAGGAGGGGAACATAGAGGCTGACGCACAGGTAAGAGAGAGTTAGTTTGAGAATCACGTGTGTAGATTTACTGCTCAGTAAAACACTCCCCACACAGAGAAAAGAGTCAGCCCGAGAATTGAACCCTGTGGCACCCCCATAGAGACTGTCAGAGGTCCAGACAACAGGCCCTCCGATTAGACACACTGAACTCTATCTGAGAAGTAGGTGGTGAACCAGGCAAGGCAATCATTTGAGAAACCAAGGCTGTTGAGTCTGCCGATAAGAATACGGTGATTGACAGTTAATCAATTTGAAGGACTGTCATGTACAGAATTACGTGTATTTACAACAGGTGGTGATATACAGAATCAAACTAAAACTCCCCAAATCAAGTCAAATCAAGTCAAATCAAGTCAAATCAAGTCAAATCAAGTCAACTACAAAGTCAAGTCTGTTTCAGTTAAGCAACAATGTATTTAACCTCAATGTAAAGTCAATGTATTTATCCTCAATGTAAAGTCAATGTATTTATCCTCAATGTAAAGTCAATGTATTTATCCTCCAATGTAAAGTCAATGTATTTATCCTCCAATGTAAAGTCAATGTATTTAACCTCCAATGTATTTATCCTCCAATGTAAAGTCAATGTATTTATCCTCCAATGTAAAGTCAATGTATTTATCCTCCAATGTAAAGTCAATGTATTTAACCTCCAATGTATTTATCCTCAATGTAAAGTCAATGTATTTAACCTCCAATGTAAAGTCAATGTATTTATCCTCCAATGTAAAGTCAATGTATTTATCCTCCAATGTAAAGTCAATGTATTTATCCTCCAATGTATTTATCCTCAATGTAAAGTCAATGTATTTATCCTCAATGTAAAGTCAATGTATTTAACCTCCAATGTAAAGTCAATGTATTTAACCTCCAATGTAAAGTCAATGTATTTAACCTCCAATGTAAAGTCAATGTATTTATCCTCCAATGTATTTATCCTCAATGTAAAGTCAATGTATTTATCCTCCAATGTAAAGTCAATGTATTTATCCTCCAATGTAAAGTCAATGTATTTATCCTCCAATGTATTTATCCTCAATGTAAAGTCAATGTATTTATCCTCAATGTAAAGTCAATGTATTTAACCTCCAATGTAAAGTCAATGTATTTAACCTCCAATGTAAAGTCAATGTATTTATCCTCCAATGTAAAGTCAATGTATTTATCCTCCAATGTAAAGTCAATGTATTTATCCTCCAATGTATTTATCCTCAATGTAAAGTCAATGTATTTATCCTCAATGTAAAGTCAATGTATTTAACCTCCAATGTAAAGTCAATGTATTTATCCTCCAATGTATTTATCCTCAATGTAAAGTCAATGTATTTAACCTCCAATGTAAAGTCAATGTATTTATCCTCCAATGTAAAGTCAATGTATTTATCCTCCAATGTAAAGTCAATGTATTTATCCTCAATGTAAAGTCAATGTATTTAACCTCCAATGTAAAGTCAATGTATTTAACCTCCAATGTAAAGTCAATGTATTTATCCTCCAATGTATTTATCCTCAATGTAAAGTCAATGTATTTAACCTCCAATGTAAAGTCAATGTATTTAACCTCCAATGTAAAGTCAATGTATTTATCCTCCAATGTATTTATCCTCAATGTAAAGTCAATGTATTTAACCTCCAATGTAAAGTCAATGTATTTATCCTCCAATGTAAAGTCAATGTATTTATCCTCCAATGTAAAGTCAATGTATTTATCCTCAATGTAAAGTCAATGTATTTATCCTCCAATGTATTTAACCTCAATGTAAAGTCAATGTATTTATCCTCCAATGTATTTAACCTCAATGTAAAGTCAATGTATTTAACCTCAATGTAAAGTCAATGTATTTATCCTCCAATGTAAAGTCAATGTATTTAACCTCAATGTAAAGTCAATGTATTTATCCTCCAATGTAAAGTCAATGTATTTATCCTCCAATGTAAAGTCAATGTATTTAACCTCAATGTAAAGTCAATGTATTTATCCTCCAATGTAAAGTCAATGTATTTATCCTCCAATGTAAAGTCAATGTATTTATCCTCCAATGTAAAGTCAATGTATTTATCCTCCAATGTATTTAACCTCAATGTAAAGTCAATGTATTTATCCTCAATGTAAAGTCAATGTATTTATCCTCCAATGTAAAGTCAATGTATTTAACCTCAATGTAAAGTCAATGTATTTAACCTCCAATGTAAAGTCAATGTATTTATCCTCCAATGTATTTATCCTCCAATGTAAAGTCAATGTATTTATCCTCAATGTAAAGTCAATGTATTTATCCTCCAATGTAAAGTCAATGTATTTATCCTCAATGTAAAGTCAATGTATTTATCCTCCAATGTAAAGTCAATGTATTTATCCTCAATGTAAAGTCAATGTATTTATCCTCCAATGTAAAGTCAATGTATTTAACCTCAATGTAAAGTCAATGTATTTATCCTCCAATGTAAAGTCAATGTATTTATCCTCCAATGTAAAGTCAATGTATTTATCCTCCAATGTAAAGTCAATGTATTTAACCTCCAATGTATTTAACCTCAATGTAAAGTCAATGTATTTATCCTCCAATGTAAAGTCAATGTATTTAACCTCCAATGTAAAGTCAATGTATTTATCCTCCAATGTATTTATCCTCCAATGTAAAGTCAATGTATTTATCCTCAATGTAAAGTCAATGTATTTATCCTCCAATGTAAAGTCAATGTATTTATCCTCCAATGTAAAGTCAATGTATTTATCCTCCAATGTAAAGTCAATGTATTTATCCTCAATGTAAAGTCAATGTATTTATCCTCCAATGTAAAGTCAATGTATTTATCCTCCAATGTAAAGTCAACATTCAGTTCAGTTCCACAATCCAGAAAGAAAATCCCCAAATCAGTAAACATCCACTGGGGAAATGATCCCAGGCTTGATGTGATCAGTTCAGTAGGCCTGAGAAAGAAAGTTCAACTGATTTTCATTATCAACACAATGTCCCTTCAGTCTTGTGTGGAACTGAGAACTGGGTTTTTAAACCAACAGTTTATTTAGAGACCAAACATTTGTGATTGTGACAACAACAGCTGTAGAGCTTCATACAGCATGTCAGTTATTTGACTGTGTAAGTGTGGTGTGTGTGTGTGTGTGTGTGTGTGTGTGTGTGTGTGTGTGTGTGTGTGTAGACTTTGTTCTCTGCAGGAGAGAAGAAGTTTGGGACCGATGAAGAACAGTTCATCACCATCCTGGGGAACAGGAGCGCTGAACACCTGAGGAGAGGTAGGAGGGGTGGGGGGTGAACACCTGAGGAGAGGTGGGGGGGTGGCTGAACACCTGAGGAGGGGTGGGGGGTGGGGGGTGAACACCTGAGGAGAGGTAGGAGGGGTGGGGGGTGAACACCTGAGGAGAGGTGGGGGGGTGGCTGAACACCTGAGGAGGGGTGGGGGGTGAACACCTGAGGAGAGGTGGAGGGGTGGGGGGTGAACACCTGAGGAGAGGTAGGAGGGGTGGGGGGTGAACACCTGAGGAGAGGTGGGGGGGGTGGGGGGTGAACACCTGAGGAGAGGTGGGGGGGTGGCTGAACACCTGAGGAGGGGTGGGGGGTGAACACCTGAGGAGGGGTGGGGGGTGAACACCTGAGGAGAGGTAGGAGGGGTGGGGGGTGAACACCTGAGGAGAGGTGTGGGTGTGTGTGTGGGGGGGGGGGGGGGGGGGGGGGTGGTGAACATCTGAGGAGAGGTGGGGGGGTGAACACCTGAGGAGAGGTGGGGGGGGCTGAACACCTGAGGAGAGGTGGGAGGGTGAGCACCTGAGTAGAGGTGTGTTTGTGTGGGGGGGGGGGGGGGGGGGTGAACACCTGAGGAGAGTTGTGTATATAAAGGGTATCAACACACACTTTCTGTGACCTGTGTGTGTGTGTGTGTATCAGTGTTTGCTGCGTACATGAAGCTGGCAGGGTATGAGATGGAAGAGAGTATTCAGAGAGAGACTTCTGGAGGACTGAGAGACCTGCTACTGGCCGTGGGTAAGACACACCACACACACACCACACCACACACACACCACACACACACCACACCACACCACACACACACACCACACACACACACCACACACACCACACCACACCCCACCCCACACCACACACACACCACACACACACACACACACCACACCACACACACACCACACCACACCACACCACACCACACCACACCACACCACACACACACACACACACACACACACACACACACACACACACACACACACACACACACACACACACACACACACACACACACACACACACACACACACACACACCACACCACACCACACAGTTCTCTCTCTCTGTCCTCTCTCTCCTCTCTGTCTCTCTCTCTGTCTCTCTCTCTGTCTCTCTGTCCTCTCTTCCTCCATCTCTGTCTCTCTCTCTCTCTGATCTCTCTTCCTCCATCTCTGTCTCTCTGTCCTCTCTCTCCTCTCTGTCAATTCAATTCAAGGGCTTTATTGTCATGGGAAACGTGTTAACATTGCCAAAGCAAGTGAGGTAGATAATATATAAAGTGAATATATAAAGTGAAATAAACAATAAAAATTAACAGTAAACATTACACATACAGAAGTTTCAAAACAATAAAGACATTACAAATGTCATATTATATATATACAGTGTTGTAACAATGTACAAATGGTTAAAGGACACAAGATAAAATAAATAAGCATAAATATGGGTTGTATTTACAATGGTGTTTGTTCTTCACTGGTTGCCCTTTTCTTGTGGCAACAGGTCACAAATCTTGCTGCTGTGATGGCACACTGTGGAATTTCACCCAGTAGATATGGGAGTTTATAAAAAGTGGGTTTGTTTTCAAATTCTTTGTGGATCTGTGTAATCTGAGGGAAATATGTATCTCTAATATGGTCATACATTGGGCAGGAGGTTAGGAAGTGCAGCTCAGATTCCACCTCGTTTTGTGGGCAGTGAGCACATAGCCTGTCTTCTCTTGAGAGCCATGTCTGCCTACGGCGGCCTTTCTCAATAGCAAGGCTATGCTCACTGAGTCTGTACATAGTCAAAGCTTTCCTTAATTTTGGGTCAGTCACAGTGGTCAGGTATTCTGCCGCTGTGTACTCTCTGTGTAGGGCCAAATAGCATTCTAGTTTGCTCTGTTTTTTTGTTAATTCTTTCCAATGTGTCAAGTAATTATCTTTTAGTTTTCTCATGATTTGGTTGGGTCTAATTGTGCTGCTGTCCTGGGGCTCTGTGGGGTCTGTTTGTGTTTGTGAACAGAGCCCCAGGACCAGCTTGCTCTTCTCCAGGTTAATCTCTGTCATCTCTTCGTTATGGAAGGTTTGGGAATCGCTTCCTTTTAGTTGGTTGTAGAATTTAACGTCTTTCTTCTGGATTTTGATAATTAGTGGGTATCGGTCTAATTCTGCTCTGCATGCATTATTTGGTGTTCTACGTTGTACACGGAGGATATTTTTGCAGAATTCTGCGTGCAGAGTCTCAATTTGGTGTTTGTCCCATTTTGTGAAGTCTTGGTTGGTGAGCGGACCCCAGACCTCACAACTATAAAGGGCAATGGGCTCTATGAAGGCCCTTCTTGCCTTGTCTCTCAGATCGTTCACAGCTCTGTCTCACTCTGTCTCTCTCCTCTGTCTCTCTTTCTGTCTCTCTCCTCTGTCTCTCTCTCTGTCCTCTCTTCCTCCATCTCTGTCTCTCTCTCTCTCTCTCTCTGTCCTCTCTTCCTCCATCTCTGTCTCTCCTCTGTCTCTCTTTCTGTCTCTCTCCTCTGTCTCTCTCTCTGTCCTCTCTTCCTCCATCTCTGTCTCACTCTGTCTCTCTCCTCTGTCTCTCTTTCTGTCTCTCTCCTCTGTCTCTCTCTCTGTCCTCTCTTCCTCCATCTCTGTCTCTCTCTGTCTCTCTCTCTGTCCTCTCTTCCTCCATCTCTGTCTCTCTCTCTCTCTTTCTGTCCTCTCTTCCTCCATCTCTGTCTCTCTCCTCTGTGTCTCTCTCGCTGTCCTCTCTTCCTCCATCTCTGTCTCTCCTCTGTAGTAAAGTGTGCTCGGAGCGTCCCAGCCTACTTTGCAGAAACTCTGTACTATTCGATGAAGGTAAGAATCTATTTTCTCCATACTAGGAAGAAGATCATTCTATATTGGATATGTGTTTTTAGAACTGTATGTGTGTGTGTGTGTGTGTGTGTGTGTGTGTGTGTGTGTGTGTGTGTGTGTGTGTGTGTGTGTGTGTGTGTGTGTGTGTGTGTGTAGGGTGGTGGAACTGACGACCAGACCTTAATCAGAGTGATGGTGAGTCGTAGTGAGGTGGACATGTTGGATATCAGAGCTGATTACAGACGCCTCTTCGCCAAGTCTCTGCACTCTGCTATACAGGTATATACTGAATATCTCTCTTCCCCTTGCTCTCAGTACTCTGCTATACAGGTACAATGGGGCAAAAAAGTATTTAGTCAGCCACCAATTGTGCAAGTTCTCCCACTTAAAAGGATGAGAGAGGCCTGTAATTTTCATCATAGGTACACTTCAACTATGACAGACAAAATGAGAAAAAAAAATCCAGGAAATCACATTGTAGGATTTGTAATTAATTTATTTGCAAATTATGGTGGAAAATAAGTATTTGGTCAATAACAAAAGTTTATCTCAATACTTTGTTATATACCTTTTGTTGGCAATGACTGAGGTCAAACGTTTACTGTAAGTCTTCACACACTGTTGCTGGTGTCCCTCCATGCACATCTCCTCTAGAGCTGAGTAAGTATGTGTGTGTTCCAGGGAGATACCTCTGGTGACTACCGTAAGGCCCTCCTCCTGCTCTGTGGCGGCAATGACGCGTAACCGTGGCGATGATCCCTGAAGGAGCGATACCTGGAAAGACCTCCTCTCTGAATGGCCCCTCTAGCTGTCAATCACTCTCTGAGTCCTGTGTAACCCAATAGGAGAGCTCTGCTGGCCACGGTGCAGCACTGTGATAGGTTATGATAGGTTTAATCCTGTGTGTATCTGTAGCTAACATCCTTAAAGCTTTACTCTGCTTCATATCTACATCACTAAAGTCATAATAATGCTGGAAGTCATGTTTTAATATCAGTTATATAACAACTAAAGACTGTTCATGTTTTACTATCAGTTATAGAACAACTAAAGACTTCATGTTTTACTGTTTCTAAGACAAGACTGAAGACATAATAAACATTTTGACAGCAGGTTTGTAGTGAGACGTGTCTGTCTGTCTGTGTAGTGAGATGACCTGGTCGCTAGGAGACACAACTGTTAACTTTTATTCAGTTATCCGTAGTTTGAAGTTTTATTGGGATTATAACAACACATGATATGCAGTCATCTAAAATAACATTTAACCAATTCCAGTCCAGAGCAGTGGGATCAAACTGTAGAACCCCGTTTCTACATTTATAAAAACAGATTTAAAAAAAAAAAAAAAAACACTACATTTTTATCTCTGGGACCCTCAAGACGACAAATCAGATTAAGATTACTGAATGTAATTATTTACCTTCAGAGGTGAATGTATCAAACCGTGATAAGTGTTTTGTTGTTGTGTACTATCCTCAAACAAAAGCGTGGTATTTTTTTGTTGTTGTAAAAGCTACTGAAATTGGACACTGCAGTTAGATTAACATTAATTTATGAATTTGAGCTTTCTTCCCATATAAGACATGTCTATGTCCCGGAATTGGCTGTTGTTTACAGAGTAATTCTAGTCACATTATCTCATATTGAGCAACAACTGTCCCGGTTTAGGGACACCAATCCCATAAAGGTTAACCTCTTTGGGCTAGGGGGCAGTATTTCCCATAGAGGTTAACCTATTTGGGCTAGGGGGCAGTATTTCCCATAGAGGTTAACCTCTTTGGGCTAGGGGGCAGTATTTCCCATAGAGGTTAACCTCTTTGGACTAGGGGGCAGTATTTCCCATAGAGGTTAACCTCTTTGGGCTAGGGGGCAGTATTTTCACGTCCGGATGTGTAACGATCGTTGTTGGAATGAGGTGAGGACCAAAGCGCAGCGTGGTAAGTGTTCATCATATATTTATTCAACCGAGAACACTAAACAAAATAACAAATGAGAAACTAAACAGTTCTGAAAGGTGACATACACACAACAGAAAACAAACACCACAACTCAAAGGAGAAACCAGGCTGCCTAAATATGGTTCTCAATCAGGGACAACGATAAACAGCTGCCTCTGATTGAGAACCATACCAGGCCAAACATAGAAATCCCAAATTATAGAAAAAGGAACATAGACAACCCACCCAACTCACGCCCTGACCATACCAAAACAATGACATACTAAAAGAACTGTCAGAACGTGACAGGATGAAAAGCGTGCCAAAAGTAAACTGCCTGCTACTCAGGCCCAGAAGCTTGGATATGCATATAATTGGTAGATTTAGATAGAAAACACTCTACAGTTTCTAAAACTGTTAAAATATTGTCTGTGAGTATAACTTATTTGGCAGGCGAAACCCTGAGGACAAACCATCAAGGATTTTTTTTGTTGAGGTCACTGTGTTTTTAATTGGTTTTCTATGGGAAACTATATTTATTAGGCACCTGGTTGCAGTTCCTATGGCTTCCACTAGATGTCACCAGTCTTTAGAAATTGGTTGATATATTTCCTTTAAGAAATGAAGAAAATTAGAAAATGTTTGGTGAATGTGACTTGGTGCGCGTGACCCTGGAGCTCGCTCCACGTTGATTTTATCCGCTATCGAACACAGTATATTCCGTCTTAAATTTGATCGATTATTTACGTTTTAGGATACCTAAGGTTGGATTAGGAAAGTTGTTTGAAATGTTTGGACCAAGTTTACAGGTTACTTATTAGGTCATTTGTAGTCATGTTGGGCGAGTTGGAACGGTGTATTTCTGAATCAAACGCGCCAAATAAATTGACATTTTGGGGATATGAAGAAGGAATTTATCGAACAAAAGAACCATTTGTGATGTTTCTGGGACATATTGAAGTGCCAACAGAAGAAGATCTTCAAAGGTAAGGCATGATTTATATCGTTATTTCTGACTTTCGTGTTGCACCTGTCTGGTTGAAATATGATTTTCATTTGTTTGTATGATGGGGCGCTGTCCTCAGATAATCGCATGGTTTGCTTTCGCCATAAAGCCTTTTTGAAATCTGACACGGCGGCACGGCCATAACAAAGCCATCACCTACAGACGAAACTGGAGAGGAGTCTCCTAAGAAAGCTGGTCCTGCTGCTCTGTTCACAGACCCCAGGACAGCAACACAATTAGACCCAAACAAATCATGAAAAAACAAAAATATTATTATTTGACACATTAGAAAGAATTAACAAAAAAACTGAGCAAACTACAATGTTCTTTGGCCCTAAACAGAGAGTACACAGCGGCAGAATACCTGACCACTGTGACTGACCCTAAACAGAGAGTACACAGCGGCAGAATACCTGACCACTGTGACTGACCCTAAACAGAGAGTACACAGCGGCAGAATACCTGACCACTGTGACTGACCCTAAACAGAGAGGACACAGTGGCAGAATACCTGACCACTGTAACTGACCCTAAACAGAGAGTACACAGCGGCAGCATACCTGACCACTGTGACTGACCCTAAACAGAGAGTACACAGCGGCAGAATACCTGACCACTGAGACTGACCCTAAACAGAGAGGACACAGTGGCAGAATACCTGACCACTGTAACTGACCCTAAACAGAGAGGACACAGTGGCAGAATACCTGACCACTGTAACTGACCCTAAACAGAGAGTACACAGCGGCAGAATACCTGACCACTGTGACTGACCCTAAACAGAGAGGACACAGTGGCAGAATACCTGACCACTGTGACTGACCCTAAACAGAGAGTACACAGCGGCAGAATACCTGGCCACTGTGACTGACCCAAACATAAGGAAAGCTTTGACTACAGTACCAGTTAAAAGTTTGGACCTACTCATTCAAGGGGTTTTCTTTATTTTCATAATTTTCTACATTGTAGAATAATAGTGAAGACATCAGAACTATGAAACAACACATGGAAGTATGAAGTAAAAAAAAAAGTGTTACAAAAATCCAAATACATTTTAGATCCTTCAAAGTAGTCACCCTTTGCCCTGATGACAGCATCACACACTCCTGGTATTCTCTCAACCAGCTTCACCAGGAATGCTTTTCCAACAGTCTTTTTTATTTATTTATTTATTTATTTCACCTTTATTTAACCAGGTAGGCTAGTTGAGAACAAGTTCTCATTTACAACTGCGACCTGGCCAAGATAAAGCATAGCAGTGTGAACAGACAACACAGAGTTACACATGGAGTAAACAATTAACAAGTCAATAACACAGTAGAAAAAAGGGGAGTCTATATACATTGTGTGCAAAAGGCATGAGAAGGTAGGCGAATAATTACAATTATGCAGATTAACACTGGAGTGATAAATGATCAGATGGTTATGTACAGGTAGAGATATTGGTGTGCAAAAGAGCAGAAAAGTAAATAAATAAAAACAGTATGGGGATGAGGTAGGTGAAAATGGGTGGGCTATTTACCAATAGACTATGTACAGCTGCAGTGATCGGTTAGCTGCTCAGATAGCAGATGTTTGAAGTTGGTGAGGGAGATAAAAGTCTCCAACTTCAGCGATTTTTGCAATTCATTCCAGTCACAGGCAGCAGAGAACTGGAACGAAAGGCGGCCAAATGAGGTGTTGGCTTTAGGGATGATCAGTGAGATACACCTGCTGGAGCGCGTGCTACGGATGGGTGTTGCCATCGTGACCAGTGAGCTGAGATAAGGCGGAGCTTTACCTAGCATGGACTTGTAGATGACCTGGAGCCAGTGGGTCTGGCGACGAATATGTAGCGAGGGCCAGCCGACTAGAGCATACAAGTCGCAGTGGTGGGTGGTATAAGGTGCTTTAGTGACAAAACGGATGGCACTGTGATAAACTGCATCCAGTTTTCTGAGTTGAATGTTGGAAGCTATTTTGTAGATGACATCGGGGAAGTCGAGGATCGGTAGGATAGTCAGTTTTACTAGGGTAAGTTTGGCGGAGGAGGAGTTCCCACATATGCTGAGCACTTGTTGGCTGTTTTTCCTTCACTCTGCCGTCCAACCCACCCCAAACCATCTTAATTGGGTTGAGGTCGGGTGATTGTGGAGGCCAGGTCATCTGATGCAGCACTCCATCACTCTCCTTCTTGGTCAAATAGCCCTTACACAGCCTGGAGGTGTGTTGGGTCATTGCCTGTTGAAAAACAAATGATAGTCCCACTTCCAAACCAGATGGGCGTATCGCTGCAGAATGCTGTGGAAGCCATGCTGGTTAAGTGTGCCTTGAATTTTAAATAAATCACAGATGGTGTCACCAGCAAAGCACCCCCACACCATCACACCCCCACACCATCACACCTCCTCCTCCTTGCTTCACGGAGGGAACCACACATGCGGAAATCATCCCTTCACCTTATCTGTGTCTCACAAAGACATGGCAGTTGGAACAAAAAATCTCAAATTTGAACTCCTCAGACCAAAGGACAGATTTCCACCAGTCTAATGTCCATTGCTCGTGTTTTTTGGCCCAAGCAAGTCTCTTCTTATTATTGGTGTCCTTTAGTAGTGGTTTCTTTGCAGCAATTCAACCATAGATACCTGATTCACGCAGTCTCCTCTGAACAGTGCATCAATCAAGACAACATTTTAATCAAATGACAGATAAAAGAGGGAGGGATTCGCTCACACTACACTGAGGTCTTAGGGAATTATTTGTATCAAATACAAAATGCTCTTAGTTTTAGAGATGTTCAGGACCAGTTCATTACTGGCCACCCATTCTAAAACGGTGTGCAATTCTTCGTTTAGGGTTGCAGTGATTTCATAGCGGTGGTTGCTGACGTGTATAGGGTTGAATCATCAGCATACATGGACACAGAGGCTTTGTTTACTGCCAGTGGCAGGTCAAATGATAACATTATAAAAGTGTAGAGGGCCTAGAGAGCTGCCCTGCAGAACACCACAGGTGCATGTTTATCAATAATTGGAAGAAGCAATTTCATAAACTCATCAACTCATCAAGTGCAGCGTCTGGATGCTCCTTATTAATCACATCAGACCAACAAATATTTTGAACCAGTGGAGGCTCCTCAAAGGAGGAAGGGGAGGACCATCCTCCTCAGTGAATTTCATAAAAATATAGATTTTTAAACATTTCAAAAGTTATCATTTTTAGACTAAATATATTCATATTTCACCAAACAATTGATTAGAACACACTGTTTTGCAATGAAGGTCTACAGTAGCCTCAACAGCACTCTGTAGGGTAGCACCATGGTGTAGCCGGAGGACATCTAGCTTCCGTCCTCCTCTTGGTACATTGACTTCAATACAAAACCTAGGAGGCTCTTGGTTCTCACCCATCCATAGACTTACAGAGTAATTATGAAAGCTTCAGGAGGACGTCCTCCAACCTATCGGAGCTCTTGCAGTATGAACCGGCATGTTGTCCACCCAATCAAAGGATCAGAGAATGAATTTAGTACTGAAAGCACAAGCTACAGCTAGCTAGCACTGCAGTGCATAACATGTGGTGAGTAGTTGACTCAAAGAGAGAGAAAGACAATAGTTGAACAGTTTTCAACAAATGTATTTCTTCAAAAATGAAGGAGAGGCAAGAGACAGAGAGAGAGAGAGTGTCATTTTTTTCACTTTCAGTTTCACTTACTTAGCTAGCAAATGCAGCTGGCTAGTTTAGCCTACTGAAACACCCTGCTCAAATAGAGGAATGCTCTGTTAGCTAGCTGGCTAGTTTAGCCTACTGAAACACCCTGCTCAAATAGAGGAATGCTCTGTTAGCTAGCTGACTATAACAGAGGGATGTTATGTTAGCTAACTGGGGAGGAGATGCACTGAGGAGGAGATGCACTGCAGTACTTAATGCAGCTGGTGGCCACACCACTTTTGATTTTGACCCCCCTCTTTGTTCAGGGACACATTATTGCATTTCTGTTAGTCACATGTCTGTGGAACTTGTTCAGTTTATGTCTCAGTTGTTGAATCTTGTTATGTTCAAGTTTGCTGAAAATAAACGCAGTTGACGGTGAGAGGACGTTTTTTTGTTTGTTGCTGAGTTTATGTATAGATGGACGGACAGACAGACAGCAGGACGAAAGACAGTGGAGACGGCGTAACTCAGCAAACTGACATCTTTATTCACAGATTCAGATCCTGCAGTGACATCAGTCGTGACATCACAGTCCTGACATCACCGATATGACATCACCGATATGACATCACAGTCAATGCGATGGTTACAGCTGTCAAACAACAAGCAGCTAGCGTCCGCTAGCTAACATGCTAACATGGTTTTGTAGCTAGTGTCTGCTAACATGCTAACATGGTTTGGTAGCTAGCGTCCGCTAACATGCTAACATATTATATTAAAAAATATATAAAACTTTCAAAGGTGTTGAAAGCGTATAAAATGTACAAGTCATTGAGATGAGTCAGTGGTTCCAGCTGAGTAGAAACAAACAGAACACGTGTCTATAATAACTCTGATATATCAAATCAACTATATAGAAATAATCCACCAACACGTTCACACAGGTGAAATGTTCAGAAACTACGGTGATGTCAGACAGAACTAGTGTTGTGATTGGGCGATGGAACGTACAGGGCATCATTTGGGCTACTGTAATTGGCTGGCAGCTAAGGTCCTTATCCAATCAGGTTGTTGTGGGGCGGAGATCAGCAGAGTTCTGTCTTCTTGGGTTGTTGTTGTTTTGTTCTCTTTCCCAACTTTTGTTTCTCTACCAGTTTTCTTGGCCCCTGAGGAAGAGAACAGAACATTTATTAACAGCATCAAAATACACAAGGAGTGAGGGAGGGAGAGAGGAGGGGAGGAGGGGAGAGACGAGAGGGGAGGAGAGAAGAGGGGAGGAGAGAGGAGAGGAGGAGAGAGGTAGAGAAGGAGAGAAAGAATAAAATAGAGACCAATGACAGAAAGAGAAGGACAGAAGAGATGCTTTGTGGTGCTCTAATCAGTTTGTGTGGGACTAGGGGACTAGGAGACTGGGAGACTAGGGGACTAGGGGCCTAGGAGACTAGGAGACTAGGGGCCTAGGAGACTAGGAGACTAGGAGACTAGGGGACTGGGAGACTAGGGGACTAGGAGACTAAGAGACTAGGGGACAAGAGACTAGGGGACTAGGAGACTGGGAGACGGTATCAGTAGCAGTGGACTGGGACTAGGGGACGGTATCAGTAGCAGTGGACTAGGAGACGGTATCAGTCCCCAGCTGTTCCCAAACTCCACGGCACAGGTTCTCTTGACAATGCTGTACCATTCTTGAGGGGCCTTGGTATTTCTGATACTGACTTCCTCTCCTGGGTGCTCGTACCTTGGCTGAGTCATAGTTGCGGTATGTCTGCCTGAGCGTGAGGTCTGTGCTGCCCGGCTCCTGTTCAATCTGTTGCCGGTTACGGGCTACTCGAAGACAGAGAGCGGCCAGGCTCGGTGGGTAAGCCCCACCGCTTGCCTCTCTTCCCTGGGTCGCTCGTCTTTTCAGTTCGCTGCAGCTAGCGACTGGAACGAGCTGCAACAAACACTCATCAAACACTTATCTCAATCTCTTCAGTAAAAGACTTAATCATGGACACTCTTACTGACAGTTGAGGCTGATGTATTGTTGCCTCTACCGGTGCTGGGTGCCGGCCGGTTACCGTCTTACCGCCTTAACCGAGTGAGGCTCGTTGTGACAACAGTACCCCCAAGTGGCCAATCAGGGTACGTCACTGATCACTGAGCCCTGGTACCCAGAGTGGGCCGGGCTTTAGGTAAACCTTGGCACAATACAGTTTCTTCAACCCTGAGTTACGCAGTGTTCACAGGTTTTAAAACGTGTGTCTCCTGCAGTTCAATGAAAAGGGTCCCTTCTCCATGTTCAGACTCACATTTGTCAAGAGTGGTGGTTATTTTTCCAATTCCAATCTCTCCCAGTCCACAAAGTGGTGTCCCGCCCCTTCAGAGTCATGGGAGGCTCACTGTCTGCTCTGACCAATGGCGGGCATGCGCAGTGTCGCCCTGGATCATACGAATAGTAGCCTCTGCAGGGTCCCCAACAGCCAGATGTTCCGGCTTTTCAGGGGAAATGGAGAGAGAGCCTATGACGTGACTTCTGCTTTTGGACATTAACAAAGCATCACTCCAAGTTGATACTCATTTACTAGATTGGTTGAACAGAACAGAACCTCCCCGACAGTTATTTTTCTTCTCGTCAAAGCCAGGATGTAGGGGACCTAGTTTCTGGCTTTTCTTTTTTATGCCTGCTAAGTTAGGTTACGTGAACAGTGATGTCGGGGTACAGGCTACAACTTGTTGTTCGTCCCTCCACGCTTCTGCAGCGTCATCAGGCCGACTATTTCCGAGGCTTCAGCGCCTGTTTTGAGGGAGGAAATATCCTCCCGTCTCCAGAAGCAGGCAATCCGTTGAAGATCCAAGATGGCTGGTGCAGCCGGTATTTCCTGGTTCCGAAAAGGGAGAGGACTTCACGTCCCATTCTAGACCTATGTGCCCTCAGCAAGCATCTCAGAGTCTACAAACTCAAAATGCTCACAAGCCGCCTCCGGAGTCTACAAACTCACAACGCTCACAAGCCGCCTCCGGAGTCGTCGAGGGAGCAAGGAATGTAACACACATCCATTCTACTGTCCCGTATTCAGTCTCTAGTCTTCCAAAGAAACCAGAAAAGTTACCTGTCTGACTCCACATCAGCGCATTCTGTTTCTAGGTCCTGAGCTAGACTCACTTGCGTATCATGCTTTTCTATCCCCACAGAGGGTGTCTGAGTTCCGGCTCTGCTCAGCCAAACTTTGGTTATGTCACAAAGGGCGTTGTTGCCAGGGCCTACGCCCTACTTCTACTGGGGACAATGGCTTCTGTGATGTAAGTTGTTCCCATGGGGCTATTGTTCATGTGGCCCTTCCAGCGCTGAGAGCTAACCACTCACCTGGATGCATTTCGCAGCCTAAGCCGGTCACTTTGGGTGTCAGGTCTATGGGCCATGAACCAGTGCTGGGACCCTCTGCTATTGTCAGGGGGCTCCCATGGACTCAGTTGTATCCCACAAGGTGATCACAACAGACACATTCCCCTGAGGGTGGGGTGCGCTGTAAGAAAGGCAACCGATTCTGGGGGTATCGACATTGGTGTGGATCGCACTGCATATCAATTACCCAGAGATCCTAACGGTATATCTGACACTAAGGCACTTTCCCCTGAGGGTGGGGTGCGCTGTAAGAAAGGCAACCGATTCTGGGGGTATCGACATTGGTGTGGATCGCACTGCATATCAATTACCCAGAGATCCTAACGGTATATCTGACACTAAGGCGCTTTCCCCTGAGGGTGGGGTGCGCTGTTAGAAAGGCAACCGATTCTGGGGGTATCAACATTGGTGTGGATCGCACTGCATATCAATTACCCAGAGATCCTAACGGTATATCTGACACTAAGGCGCTTTCCCCTGCTTTGGTCGGGCCAGTGGTGGCGTGCATCAACGGGGACGGGGAGGGACTCTGTCTACCTCCTCAACTTGGATCGCTCCCTATTGCTGGGAGCAGTGTGCACATGCTTTCACTCCGGGAAACACATGTCCCCGGTTGCCTCAGTTTGGGTGCAGATTAGCCTCCACTCTCAGGGGTGGTGGTCTCCCAGATAAGGGAAATCTTCAGCAGGGCCGACATAAATCTTTAGACATCGCATTACACAACTTGCATTGTCGTCTGTTTTTCCTCGATGAGGGAGTCGAGCACTTCACTGGCCTCGGATCCTCCTTTACACATTTCCTCCCGTGAAGCTGATTCAGCCGTCGTTGGAGAGGGTGCGCCTCAGGGGCTTGCTGTTGACTCTTGTGGCTCCCCATTGGTCCAAGCAACCTTGATTTGTGGAGATCATTCACCTGTTGTGGTGGGGTCCTGTGGCAACTCCCACTACGCAGGGATCGATTATCCCATGGATAGGTTATCCCAGGTACACCGGCAGGTTTGGCAGGTTGTCTGGCATGTCTGCCTCGTGATTTGTTGGGAGAGTTGTCTGGCATGTCTGCCTCGTGATTTGTTGGGAGAGTTGTCTGTCATGTCTGCCTCTTGATTGGTTGGGAGAGTTGTCTGTCATGAAGAGGACCCACCCTGTTGTTTTCCCTTTATGGTCATTTGAAACCAGATCCCAGTCACTGCTGGATCGGCATTTTCAAGACTAGAAAATAGCCACTAGAGAAGTGTGTGTCTCTTTATACCTGTGTGTGTGTGTGTGTGTGTGTGTGTGTGTGTGTGTGTACCTACTCTTCAAACACATCCTCCGTATCCATCCTCCTGTAGTACTTGGCCAGTTTGACTGACAGGATGATGCTGGGAACCAGGAACACACAGCAACCACCCAGACCGAACCAGAACGTGTTCTATAAGACACAGAGATACATAACCTTAACTCAGACCAAACCAGAACAACACACACATAGATATAACCTCACACACACACACAGACACACCAACCCACACAGCACATACCAATACACACACCGACACACAGCACACACCGACACACAGCACATATCGACACACACACCACACACACCAACACACACATCACACACACCGACCCAAACACACACAGCACATGCCGACACACACACCGACACATACACAAACACACACAGCACATACTGACAAACACACACAGCACACGCCAACACAAACAGACAGCTCCTGTGTATCTTACCACTGAGTCGACTATGAAGCTGCAGGTAACGATCTCCATGGAGTCAATGATGTTACTGATGGGCTTACACTGAGACACCTCCCCTGTCAGCTAGGATACATTACATTATGGAGGAGAGGTTACTGATGGGCTGACACTGAGACACCTCCCCTGTCAGCTAGGACACATTACATTATGGAGGAGAGGTTACTGATGGGCTGACACTGAGACACCTCCCCTGTCAGCTAGGATACATTACATTATGGAGGAGAGGTTACTGATGGGCTGACACTGAGACACCTCCCCTGTCAGCTAGGACACATTACATTATGGAGGAGAGGTTACTGATGGGCTGACACTGAGACACCTCCCCTGTCAGCTAGGATACATTACATTATGGAGGTTACTGATGGGCTGACACTGAGACACCTCCCCTGTCAGCTAGGACACATTACATTATGGAGGAGAGGTTACGACTGGAGGGACTGGAGGAGAGGTTAGGACTGGAGGGACTGGAGGAGAGGTACAGATCTAGCTAAACAGAACAATAGTGTACAGAATAATATTAGAGAGAATGATTTATTTCAGCTTTTATTCATTTCATCACATTCCCAGAGGGTCAGAAGTTTACACACACTCAATTAGCATTTGGTAGCATTGCCTTTAAATTGTTTAATTTGGGTCAAATGTTTTGGGTAGCCTTCCACAAGCTTCCCACAATAAGTTGGGTGAATTTTGGCCCATTCCTCCTGACAGAGCTGGTGTAACGGAGTCAGGTTTGTAGGCCTCCTGACAGAGCTGGTGTAACTGAGTCAGGTTTGTAGGCCTCCTGACAGAGCTGGTGTAACTGAGTCAGGTTTGTAGGCCTCCAGACAGAGCTGGTGTAACTGAGTCAGGTTTGTAGACCTCCTGACAGAGCTGGTGTAACTGAGTCAGGTTTGTAGACCTCCTGACAGAGCTGGTGTAACTGAGTCAGGTTTGTAGGCCTCCTGACAGAGCTGGTGTAACTGAGTCAGGTTTGTAGGCCTCCTGACAGAGCTGGTGTAACTGAGTCAGGTTTGTAGGCCTCCTGACAGAGCTGGTGTAACTGAGTCAGGTTTGTAGACCTCCTGACAGAGCTGGTGTAACTGAGTCAGGTTTGTAGGCCTCCTGACAGAGCTGGTGTAACTGAGTCAGGTTTGTAGGCCTCCTGACAGAGCTGGTGTAACTGAGTCAGGTTGGTAGGCCTCCTGACAGAGCTGGTGTAACTGAGTCAGGTTTGTAGACCTCCAGACAGAGCTGGTGTAACTGAGTCAGGTTTGTAGGCCTCCTGACAGAGCTGGTGTAACTGAGTCAGGTTTGTAGGCCTCCTGACAGAGCTGGTGTAACTGAGTCAGGTTTGTAGGCCTCCTGACAGAGCTGGTGTAACTGAGTCAGGTTTGTAGACCTCCTGACAGAGCTGGTGTAACTGAGTCAGGTTTGTAGGCCTCCTGACAGAGCTGGTGTAACTGAGTCAGGTTTGTAGGCCTCCTGACAGAGCTGGTGTAACTGAGTCAGGTTGGTAGGCCTCCTGACAGAGCTGGTGTAACTGAGTCAGGTTTGTAGACCTCCTGACAGAGCTGGTGTAACTGAGTCAGGTTTGTAGGCCTCCTGACAGAGCTGGTGTAACTGAGTCAGGTTTGTAGGCCTCCTGACAGAGCTGGTGTAACTGAGTCAGGTTGGTAGGCCTCCTGACAGAGCTGGTGTAACTGAGTCAGGTTTGTAGACCTCCAGACAGAGCTGGTGTAACTGAGTCAGGTTTGTAGGCCTCCTGACAGAGCTGGTGTAACTGAGTCAGGTTTGTAGGCCTCCTGACAGAGCTGGTGTAACTGAGTCAGGTTTGTAGACCTCCAGACAGAGCTGGTGTAACTGAGTCAGGTTTGTAGGCCTCCTGACAGAGCTGGTGTAACTGAGTCAGGTTTGTAGGCCTCCTGACAGAGCTGGTGTAACTGAGTCAGGTTTGTAGGCCTCCTGACAGAGCTGGTGTAACTGAGTCAGGTTTGTAGACCTCCTGACAGAGCTGGTGTAACTGAGTCAGGTTTGTAGGCCTCCTGACAGAGCTGGTGTAACTGAGTCAGGTTTGTAGGCCTCCTGACAGAGCTGGTGTAACTGAGTCAGGTTTGTAGGCCTCCTGACAGAGCTGGTGTAACTGAGTCAGGTTTGTAGGCCTCCTGACAGAGCTGGTGTAACTGAGTCAGGTTTGTAGGCCTCCTGACAGAGCTGGTGTAACTGAGTCAGGTTTGTAGGCCTCCTGACAGAGCTGGTGTAACTGAGTCAGGTTGGTAGGCCTCCTGACAGAGCTGGTGTAACTGAGTCAGGTTTGTAGGCCTCCTGACAGAGCTGGTGTAACTGAGTCAGGTTTGTAGGCCTCCTTGCTCAAACATGCTTTTTCAGTTCTGCCCACAGATGTTCTATTCTCTCTACTATTATTCTGACATTTCACATTCTTAAAGTAAAGTGATGATCCTAACTGACCTAAACCAGGGAATTTTTACTAAGATTAAATGTCAGGAATTGTGAAAAACGTATATATATATATATATATATATATATATATATATATATATATACACACTAGCATTCAAAAGTTTGGGGTCACTTAGAAACATCCTTGTTTTTGAAATAATTTTTTTTGTCCATTAAATAACATCAAATTGATCAGAAATACAGTGTAGACATTGTTAATGTTGTAAATGACTATTGTAGCTGGAAACGGCTGATGTTTAATGGAATATCTACATAGGCCCATTATCAGCAACCATCACTCCTGTGTTCCACTGCCTTCTAGTGACCCCGAACTTCAGAACGGCAGTATATAACTCTAACTTGATAACTTACAGAGTTTTTGACCCAGTCTGTGTACTGTCTGAAGTATCCAACCAGGCTCTGCATGTACACATCTCTCTCCTGCAGGACAACGAGAGGTTGTTTAGAGTGTCTGTCTGTCTGTCTGTCTGTCTGTCTGTCTGTCTGTCTGTCTGTCTGTCTGTCTGTCTGTCAACGTCTGTCTGTCTGTCTGTCTGTAGTCCGTTTACCTGTTTAACCACGCGTGAAGCGTTGTGTGTGATGAGGTACTCTGCTTCGTCGATGGCACTAAGGACGTTAGTCACCTTCACCTGAGAGAGACAGGTGAGTTAGGGTGTGTGTGTGTGTGTGTGTGTGTGTATGTGTGTGTGTGTGTGTATGTGTATGTGAATGTGTATGTATGTGTGTGTGTGTGTGTGTGTGTGTGTGTCCTCACAGGTAGTTCCTTAGCTGTCCTCTGCAGTAGCCGGATGCTCTGGCTGAGGGTGCTCTGGAAGAGAGGAGAAGGCCATGTTTCAGATGGGTCTAGTTACTGAATCTGGCCATGTTTCAGATGGGTCTAGTTACTGAATCTGTCAGGTAAATGCTGCCAGGAGAGGCCATGTTTCAGATGGGTCTAGTTACTGAATCTGGCAGGAAAATGCTGCCAGGTAAAGGCCATGTTTCAGATAGGTCTAGTTACTGAAGTGGGCCATGTTTCAGATGGGTCTAGTTACTGAAGAGGGCCATGTTTCAGATGGGTCTAGTTACTGAATCGGGCAGGTAAATGCTGCCAGGAGAGGCCATGTTTCAGATGGGTCTAGTTACGAAATAGGGCCATGTTTCAGATAGGTCTAGTTACTGAAGAGGGCCATGTTTCAGATATGTCTAGTTACTGAAGTGGGCCATGTTTCAGATAGGTCTAGTTACTGAATAGGGCCATGTTTCAGATAGATCTAGTTACTGAATCTGGCCATGTTTCAGATAGGTCTAGTTACTGAATAGGGCCATGTTTCAGATAGGTCTAGTTACTGAAGAGGGCCATGTTTCAGATAGGTCTAGTTACTGAAGTGGGCCATGTTTCAGATAGGTCTAGTTACTGAATCTGGCCATGTTTCAGATAGGTCTAGTTACTGAATAGGGCCATGTTTCAGATAGGTCTAGTTACTGAAGAGGGCCATGTTTCAGATATGTCTAGTTACTGAAGTGGGCCATGTTTCAGATAGATCTAGTTACTGAATCTGGCCATGTTTCAGATAGGTCTAGTTACTGAATAGGGCCATGTTTCAGATAGGTCTAGTTACTGAAGAGGGCCATGTTTCAGATAGGTCTAGTTACTGAAGAGGGCCATGTTTCAGATAGGTCTAGTTACTGAAGAGGGCCATGTTTCAGATAGGTCTAGTTACTGAAGTGGGCCATGTTTCAGATAGGTCTAGTTACTGAAGAGGGCCATGTTTCAGATAGGTCTAGTTACTGAAGAGGGCCATGTTTCAGATAGGTCTAGTTACTGAAGAGGGCCATGTTTCAGATAGATCTCTACAGATAGCTCACTAGCTAACAGGGAAACAATGATCTGGGTTGCTAACTGCATTCTTCTTACATGTACTCCTAAAGAAGCATTGGGTTGGTGTAAACATGAGAGATAGTTCCCTTCCACCATGTGTGTTTCACCAGTCTCAGTGCTCTTCATTTTAAATCCATTGATCATTACTGTATCATTGAAACCTAAACTAACCATTGATCACAAAAACACAACACTGTTCAGAACAACAACATCACAACACACACCGAGTACCACAGCGTATTACAACACAAATACACAACACTGTTCAGAACAACAACATCACAACACACACCGAGTACCACAGCGTATTACAACACACACCGAGTACCACAGCGTATTACAACACACCGAGTACCACAGCGTATTACAACACACACCGAGTACCACAGCGTATTACAACACACACCGAGTACCACAGCGTATTACAACACACACCGAGTACCACAGCGTATTACAACACACACCGAGTACCACAGCGTATTACAACACACACCGAGTACCACAGCGTATTACAACACACACCGAGTACCACAGCGTATTACAACACACACCGAGTATCACAGCGTATTACAACACACACCGAGTACCACACATATATATACACACACACAGAAAGTATACCCCTTCACTTATTTCACATTTAGCTGTCTTACAATTTAAATTCAAAATGGATTAAATAGATGTTTTATTCTCACCCATCGATACACAAAACCCCATAATGACAAATTAAAAACATGTTTTGAGAAATGTTAAAACATTTATTGAAAATGAAATACAGAAATATCTAATGTACATAAGTATTCACACCCCTGAGTCAATACTTAGTAGAAGCACCTTTGGCAGTGATTACAGTTTTCTGGGTAAGTCTCTAAGAGTGATTACAGCTGTGAGTCTTTCTGGGTAAGTTTCTAAGAGTGATTACAGCTGTGAGTCTTTCTGGGTAAGTCTCTAAGAGTGATTACAGCTGTGAGTCTTTCTGGGTACGTCTCTAAGAGTGATTACAGCTGTGAGTCTTTCTGGGTAAGTCTCTAAGAGTGATTACAGCCGTGAGTCTTTCTGGGTAAGTCTCTAAGAGTGATGACAGCTGTGAGTCTTTCTGGGTAAGTTTCTAAGAGTGATTACAGCTGTGAGTCTTTCTGGGTACGTCTCTAAGAGTGATTACAGCTGTGAGTCTTTCTGGGTACGTCTCTAAGAGTGATTACAGCTGTGAGTCTTTCTGGCTAAGTCTCTAAGAGTGATTACAGCTGTGAGTCTTTCTGGGTAAGTCTCTAAGAGCGATTACAGCTGTGAGTCTTTCTGGCTAAGTCTCTAAGAGCGATTACAGCTGTGAGTCTTTCTGGGTAAGTCTCTAAGAGCTGTGAGTCTTTCTGGGTAAGTCTCTAAGAGCTGTGAGTCTTTCTGGGTAAGTCTCTCAGAGCTGTGAGTCTTTCTGGGTAAGTCTCTAAGAGCTGTGAGTCTTTCTGGGTAAGTCTCTCAGAGCTGTGAGTCTTTCTGGGTAAGTCTCTCAGAGCTGTGAGTCTTTCTGGGTAAGTCTCTCAGAGCTGTGAGTCTTTCTGGGTAAGTCTCTCAGAGCTGTGAGTCTTTCTGGGTAAGTCTCTCAGAGCTGTGAGTCTTTCTGGGTAAGTCTCTCAGAGCTGTGAGTCTTTCTGGGTAAGTCTCTCAGAGCTGTGAGTCTTTCTGGGTAAGTCTCTCAGAGCTGTGAGTCTTTCTGGGTAAGTCTCTAAGCTCTTTCTACACCTGGATTGTGCAATCTTGTGCGATCATTGCTAGACAACCATTTCCATGATTTTTCCACAGATGTTCAAGTAGATTTAAGTCAAAAGTGTAACTATTCCACTCAGGAACTCATTCCAAAATCATAGACATTAATATAGAGTTGTTCCCCCCTTTGCTGCTATAACAGCCTCCACTCTTCTGGGAAGGCTTTCCACTAGATGTTGGAACATTGCTGCTATAACAGCCTCCACTCTTCTGGGAAGGCTTTCCAGTAGATGTTGGAACGTTGCTGCTATAACAGCCTCCACTCTTCTGGGAAGACTTTCCACTAGATGTTGGAACATTGCTGCGGGGACTTGCTTCCATTCAGCCACAAGAGCGTTAGTGAGGTTGGGCGCTGATGTTGGGCGATTAGGCCTGGCTCACAGTCGGCGTTCCAATTCATCCCAAATTCGCTCAATGGGGTTGAGGTCAGGGCATTGTGCAGGCCAGTCAAGTTCTTCCACACCGATCTCGGCAAACCATTTCTGTATGGACCTCACTTTGTGCACTGGAGCATTGTCATGCTGAAACAGGAAAGGGCTTTCCCCCTTCCCCATACTGTTGCCACAAAGTTGGAGGCAAAGAATTGTCTAGAATGTCATTGTATGCTGTAGCGTTAAGACTTCCCTTCACTGGAACTGAGGGGCCCGAACCATGAAAAACAGCCCCAGACCATTATTCCTCCTCCACCAAACTTTACAGTTGGCACTATGCATTCGGGGCAGGTATCGTTCTCCATGTATCCGCCAAATCCAGATTCGTCCGTCAAACTGCCAGATGGTGAAGCGTGATTCACTCCAGAGAACGTGTTTCCAGAGTCCAATGGCGGTGAACTTTACACCACTCCAGACGACGCTTGGCATTGCGCATGGTGATCTTAGGCTTGTGTGCTGCTGCTCGGCCATGGAAACCCATTTCATGAAGCTCCCGACGAACAGTTGTTGTGCTGACGTTGCCTCCAGTTGCAGTGTGGATCTCGGTAGTGAGCGTTGCAACTGAGGACAGATGATTTTTTACATGCTAAGTTGTTCAGCACTCTGTTGTTCCGTTCTGTGAGCTTGTGTGGCCTACCACTTTGCGGCTTAGCTGTTGTTGCTCCTAGACGTTTCCACTTCACAATAATAAACATTCTACTGACAGTTTTTGTCCATGCATGATCGTGTGCGCAATTTTATACACCTGTCAGCAACGGGTTGAAATAGCCAAATCCACTAGTTTGACGGGGTGTCCACATACTTTTGTATATATAGTGTAATTGTATGTGTGGGGTACAGAGATGAGGTAGTCATTAAAAAAACATGTTAAACACTATCATTGTACACAGAGTGAGTCTATGCAACTTAAAACGTGACTTGTTCAGCACATTTTTCCTCCTGAACTTATTAAGGCCATAACAACAAAGGGGTTGAATACTTATCCACTTCGATATTATGGGCTATTGTGTATAGGCCACTGATACCAAATCTAAATGTAATCCATTTTAAATTCAGGCTGTAACACAACAACAAAGTCAAGGGGTGTGAATAGTTTCTGAAGGCTCTGTGTAGAAATATACACAAACTACACACAGACACCAAGCTTACCCGCGCTCGGACAAATTTCTGGGCCACCATTTTTTTGTGAATATTAGTGAGAAAGAAAGACAAGAAGAGAGAGAGAGAGAGAGAACAGCAGGAACATAGAGAGAGAGAGAGAGAGAACAGCAGGAACAGAGAGAGAGAGAAAGAGAGAGAGAGAGAGAGAGAGAACAGCAGGAACATTGAGGAAGAACAGAAATCAGTCAAGCTGTCTCTTACCAGGTCTTTGGGAGAAAGACTGTTTACATGAGTGTGTGTGTTTGTGTGTGTGTGTGTATGTGAGTACACGTGTGTATGTGTGAGTTTGAGTGTGTGTGAGTGTGTATATGTGAGTACGTGTGTGTGTGTCTGTGTGTGCGCATCGGGGTGTGGGTTTACCATGGCCTGCTCCATAGGGACGACCTGTTCTCTGTGGATCTGTCGTATGCTGCTGGCATGACCCTTCAAAGCATTCTCTAGAGCTCCCCGCGGCTACACACAAACACACGGGACGTAGCGTTTAGCATTTAGCCTCACCATATCCATATTAACACACAAGACGTAGCATTAGCATTTAGCCTCACCATCTCAATATTAACACACAGGACATAGCATTAGCATTTAGCCTCACCATCTCAATATTCACACACAGGACGTAGCATTAGCATTTAGCCTCACCATATCAATATTAACACACAGGACATAGCATTAGCATTTAGCCTCACCATATCAATATTCACACACAAGACGTAGCATTAGCATTTAGCCTCACCATATCAATATTCACACACAGGATTTAGCATTTAGCCTCACCATATCCATATTCACACACAAGACGTAGCATTAGCATTTAGCCTCACCGTATCAATATTCACACACAAGACGTAGCATTAGCATTTAGCCTCACCGTATCAATATTCACACACAGGATTTAGCATTTAGCCTCACCATATCAATATTCATTTGGAGGCCTATATCATGTTACAGGGTCTATATCGTGTTACAGGATCTATATCTATATCTAGGGGTAAGGTCTAGGGGTTAGGGTCCAGGGGTTAGGGTCTAGGGGGTAGGATCTAGGGGACTCACGAGAAGGTCGGCCTGGGCCTCCAGCTCGTTAGGGGTTAGGGGTTAGGAGACTCACCAGAAGGTCGGCCTGGGCCTCCAGCTCGTTAGCATCTAAGGGTTAGGGTCTAGGGGTTAGGGTCTAGGGCTAAGGGGACTCACCAGAAGGTCGGCCTGGGCCTCCAGCTCGTTAGGGGTTAGGGTCTAGGGGTTAGGAGACTCACCAGAAGGTCGGCCTGGGCCTCCAGCTCGTTAGGGGTTAGGGTCTAGGGGACTCACCAGAAGGTCTGCCTGGGCCTCCAGCTCGTTAGGGGTTAGGGTCTAGGGGTTAGGGTCTAGGGGTTAGGGGACTCACCAGAAGGTCTGCCTGGGCCTCCAGCTCGTTAGGGGTTAGGGTCTAGGGTCTAGGGGACTCACCAGAAGGTCTGCCTGGGCCTCCAGCTCGTTGGAAAACGACAGCAGATCCACCAGAGTTACACCTTTATTCACCTACACACACAGAGTCAGTGGTCAGGGGTTAGAGGTCAGGGGTTAGGGGTCAGGGTTTAGGGATCAGGATTTAGTGGTTAGGGGTCAGGGTTTAGTGGTTAGGGGTCAGGGGTCAGGGTTTAGTGATCAGGGGTCAGGGTTCAGTGGTCAGGGGTTAGAGGTCAGGGTTTAGTGGTCAGGGTTTAGGGGTCAGGGTTTAGTGGTTAAGGGTCAGGGTCAGGGTTCAGTGGTCAGGGGTTAGGGGTAGAGGTCGACTGATTATGATTTTTCAACGCCAATTCCGATACCAATTATTGGAGGACCAAAAAAGCCGATACCGATTAATCGGCCAATAAAAATAAAATGTTTTATTTGTAATAATGACAATTACAACAATACTGAATTAACACTTATTTTAACTTAATACATCAATAAAAATCTATTTAGCCTCAAATAAATAATGAAACATGTTCAATTTGGTTTAAAAAATGAAAAAACAAAGTGTTGGAGAAGAAAGTAAAAGTGCAATATGTGCCATGTAAGAAAGCTAATGTTTCAGTTCCTTGCTCAGAACATGAGAACATATGAAAGCTGGTGGTTCCTTTTAACATGAGTCTTCAATATTCCCAGGTAAGAAGTTTTAGGTTGTAGTTATTATAGGACTATTTCTCTCTATACCATTTGTATTTCATTAACCTTTGACTATTGGATGTTCTTATAGGCACTTTAGTATTGCCAGTGTAACAGTATAGCTTCAGTCCCTCTCCTCGCCCCTACCTGGGCTCGAACCAGCAACACATCGACAACAGCCACCCTCGAAGCAGCGTTACCCATGCAGAGCAAGGGGAACAACTACTAGAAGGCTCAGAGCGAGTGACGTTTGAAACGCTATTAGCGCACACCCAGCTAACTAGCTAGCCATTTCACATCGGTTACACCAGCCATTAGGCTGATAGGCTTGAAGTCATAAACAGCGCTGTGCTTGTGAAGAGCTGCTGGCAAAACGCACGAAAGTGCTGTTTGAATGAATGATTACGGGCCTGCTGCTGCTCAGTCAGACTGCTCTATCAAATTAGACTTAATTATAACATAATAACACACAGAAATACGAGCCTTTGGTCATTAATATGGTCGAATCTGGAAACTATGATTTCGAAAACAAAACGTTTATTATTTCAGTGAAATACGGAACCGTTCTATATTTTATCTAACGGGTGGCATCCATCAGTCTAAATATTCCTGCTACACAACCTTCAATGTTATGTCATAATTACGTAAAAATTCTGGCAAATTTAGTTTGCAATGAGCCAGGTGGCCCAAACTATTGCATATACCCTGACTCTGCGTGCAATGACCACAAGAGAAGTGACACCATTTCCCTGGTTAATATTGCCTGCTAACCTGGATTTATTTTAGCTAAATATGCAGGTTTAAATATATATACTTCTGTGTATTGATTTTAAGAAAGGCATTGGTGTTTGTGGTTCGGTACAGTCGTGCAGCGATTGTGCTTTTTTCGCAAATGCGCTTTTTTTAAATCATCCCCCTGCGTTTCATCGATTCTATGCAACGCAGGACACGCTAGATAAACTAGTAATATCATCAACCCTGTGTAGTTAACTGGTGATTATGATTGATTGATTGTTTTTTATAAGATAAGTTTAATGCTAGCTAGCACCTTACCTTGCCTACCTACTGCATTTGCGTAACAGGCAGGCTCCTCATGGAGTGCAATGAGAGGCAGGTGGTTAGAGCATTGGACTAGTTAACTGTAAGGTTGCAAGACTGGATCCCCGAGCTGACAAGGTAAAAATCTGTCGTTCTGAACAAGGCACTGTTAAATAAAGGTATACAAAATAAAAAATAAAATCGGCGCCCAAAAATACCGATTTCCGATTGTTATGAAAACTTGAAATCAGCCATTCCGATTAAACGGTCGACCTCTAGTTAGGGGTCAGGGTTCAGTGGTCAGGGGTCAGGGTTCAGTGGTCATGGGTTAGGGGTCAGGGTTTAGTGATCAGGGGTTAGGGGTCAGGATTCAGTGGTCATGGGTTAGGGGTCAGGGTTTAGTGATCAGGGGATAGGGGTCAGGGTTCAGTGGTCATGGGTTAGGGGGCTGGGTTTAGTGATCAGGGGTTATACCTCGGCTAGGTAAGCAGCATAGTTAATATCTCCTATCCCAGCGTTAGAGAAGGTTAGCAGGTTATCCCGTTAGCGGTCAGGGTTCATGGGTTAGGGTTAGAGGTCAGGGGTTATACCTCTGCTAGGTAAGCAGCATAGTTAATATCTCCTATCCCAGCGTTAGAGAAGGTTAGCAGGTCATCCCGTTAGCGGTCAGGGTTCATGGGTTAGGGTTAGAGGTCAGGGGTTATACCTCTGCTAGGTAAGCAGCATAGTTAATATCTCCTATCCCAGCGTTAGAGAAGGTTAGCAGGTTATCCCGTTAGGGGTCAGGGTTCATGGGTTAGGGTTAGAGGTCAGGGGTTATACCTCTGCTAGGTAAGCAGCATAGTTAATATCTCCTATCCCAGCGTTAGAGAAGGTTAGCAGGTTATCCCGTCCATCCTGCTCCAATAACACAATGCTCTGGAGGTCGATGCTCACGCTGTCAAACACCTTCACCAGGTCCTTGTTAAACTGACACACACACACACACAGACACACACACACACACACACACACACACACACAGAGACACAGACACACACACAGAGAGACACAGACACACACACACACACACACACAGACACACACACACACACACACACACACACACACACAGAGAGACACAGACACACACACAGAGAGACACAGACACACACACACACACACACACACACACACACACACACACACACACACACAGACACACACACACACACACACACACACACACAGAGAGACACAGACACACACACAGAGAGACACAGACACACACACAGACACACACACACAAACACACACACACAGAGGCACAGAGACAGATACAAAAACACTTATGAATGGTAGGTTGTGTAACAGTTCTAGGAATGACTATCTCAACCCTTTATCTAGAACAATAACCCAATGGCAGAACTGTAACACACACACACACACACACACACACACACACACACACACACACACACACACACACACAGACCCTCCCCCAGACACACACACAGACTCTCCCACACACACACACACAGACCCTCCCACACACACACACACACACAGACCCTCCCACACAGACCCCCTCACACACACACACACACTGACCCCACACACACACACACACACACACACACACAGACCCTCCCACACACACAGACCCTCCCACACACACACACACAGACCCTCCCACACAGACCCTCCCACACACACACACACACACACACACACGCACACACGCACACACCCTCCCACACAGACCCCCCCCCACACACACACACACAGACCCCCCCCCCCCTCACACACACTGAGCCCCCCCCCACACACACAGACCCCCCCCCCCCCCCTGACCCTGACATACCACGGTTGTTTTGAGGAAGGTGTTGATGTTGAACATTGTTTCCAGCTGCAGAGCATGGTACAGCCCGTTGTTATCATAGCAGTCTCTACACACACACACGCACACACACACACACCGTTGTTATCATAGCAGTCTCTACACACACACACACCGTTGTTATCATAGCAGTCTCTACACACACACACACACACACACACACACACACACACACAGTTTCAACATGATTTCAGCCCATAAATGATATGTGATGACGCTGAATCAACCTTAGAAAACTGATTGCAAAAAGTCATGGCTGACCAGGTTTCCATCCAGCCGGGTGAATCACCTGACCCATGGAAAGAAGTCATGGCTGACCAGGTTTCCATCCAGCCGGGTGAATCACCTGACCCATGGAAAGAAGTCATGGCTGACCATGTTTCCATCCAGCCGGGTGAATCACCTGACCCATGGAAAGAAGTCATGGCTGACCACGTTACCATCCAGCCGGGTGAATCACCTGACCCATGGAAAGAAGTCATGGCTGACCAGGTTTCCATCCAGCCGGGTGAATCACCTGACCCATGGAAAGAAGTCATGGCTGACCACGTTTCCATCCAACCGGGTGGAAAACTACTGTAAACCTATCTTCTGTAATCCAAACTACTGTAAACCTATCTTCTGTAATCCAAACTACTGTAAACCTATCTTCTGTAAACCTATCTTCTGTAAACCTAGCTTCTGTAAACCTAGCTACTGTAATCCAAACTACTGTAAACCTATCTTCTGTAATCAAAGCTACTGTAAACCTAGCTTCTGTAAACCTAGTTACTGTAAACCTAGGTTCTGTAAACCTAGCTTCTGTAATCCAAACTACTGTAAACCTATCTTCTGTAATCCAAACTACTGTAAACTTACCTTCTGTAGTCCAAACTACTGTAAACCTAGCTTCTGTAATCCAAACTACTGTAAACTTATCTTCTGTAATCCATACTACTGTAAACCTAGTTTCTGTAATCCAAACTACTGTAAACCTATCTTCTGTAATCCAAACTACTGTAAACCTATCTTCTGTAAACCTAGCTTCTGTAAACCTAGCTACTGTAATCCAAACTACTGTAAACCTATCTTCTGTAATCAAAGCTACTGTAAACCTAGCTTCTGTAAACCTAGTTACTGTAAACCTAGGTTCTGTAAACCTAGCTTCTGTAATCCAAACTACTGTAAACCTATCTTCTGTAATCCAAACTACTGTAAACTTACCTTCTGTAGTCCAAACTACTGTAAACATAACTTCTGTAATCCAAACTACTGTAAACCTATCTTCTGTAATCCAAACTACTGTAAACCTAGCTTCTGTAAACCTAGTTACTGTAATCCAAACTACTGTAAACCTAGCTACTGTAAACATAGCTTCTGTACTCCAAACCTAGCTTAAACCTAGTTTATGTAATCCAAACTACTGTAAACCTAGCTTCTGTAAACCTAGTTACTGCAAACCAAGCTTCTGTAAACCTAGCCTCTGTAAACCTAGCTTCTGTAATCCAAACTACTGTAAACCTAGCTACTGTAAACATAGCTTCTGTAATCCAAACTACTGTAAACCTAGCTACTGTAAACCTATCTTATGTAAACCTAGCTATTGTAAACCTAGCTACTGGAAACCTAGCTTCTGTAAACCTATCTACTGTAAACCTATCTTCTGTAAACCTAGTTACTGTAAACCCAGCTCGGATAAACCTAGTTTCTGTAAACCTAGCTACTGTAAACCTAGCTACTGTAATCCTAGCTTCTGTAATCCTAGCTACTGTAATCCTAGCTTCTGTAAACCTAGTTTCTGTAAACCTAGCTACTGTAATCCTAGCTTCTGTAAACCTAGTTTCTGTAAACCTAGCTACTGTAATCCTAGCTACTGTAATCCTAGCTACTGTAAACCTAGCTACTGTAATCGTAACTACTGTAAACCTAGCTACTGTAATCCTAGCTACTGTAAACCTAGCTTCTGTAAACCTAGCTACTGTAAACCTAGCTACTGTAATCCTAGCTACTGTAATCCTAGCTACTGTAATCCTAACTACTGTAATCCTAGCTACTGTAATCCTAGCTACTGTAATCCTAACTACTGTAAACCTAGCTACTGTAATCCTAGCTACTGTAATCCTAGCTACTGTAAACCTAGCTACTGTAATCCTAGCTACTGTAAACCTAGCTACTGTAATCCTAGCTACTGTAAACCTAGCTACTGTAAACCTAGCTACTGTAATCCTAGCTACTGTAATACTGGCTACTGTAAACCTAGCTACTGTAAACCTAGCTACTGTAATCCTAGCTACTGTAAGCCTAGCTACTGTAAACCTAGCTACTGTAAACCTAGCTACTGTAATCCTATCTACTGTAATCCTAGCTACTGTAAACCTAGCTACTGTAATCCTAGCTACTGTAATCCTAGATTCTGTAAACCTAGTTTCTGTAAACCTAGCTACTGTAATCCTAGCTACTGTAATCCTAGCTACTGTAAACCTAGCTACTGTAATCGTAACTACTGTAAACCTAGCTACTGTAATCCTAGCTACTGTAAACCTAGCTTCTGTAAACCTAGCTACTGTAAACCTAGCTACTGTAATCCTAGCTACTGTAATCCTAGCTACTGTAATCCTAACTACTGTAAACCTAGCTACTGTAATCCTAGCTACTGTAATCCTAGCTACTGTAAACCTAGCTACTGTAATCCTAGCTACTGTAAACCTAGCTACTGTAATCCTAGCTACTGTAAACCTAGCTACTGTAAACCTAGCTACTGTAATCCTAGCTACTGTAATACTGGCTACTGTAAACCTAGCTACTGTAAACCTAGCTACTGTAATCCTAGCTACTGTAAGCCTAGCTACTGTAAACCTAGCTACTGTAAACCTAGCTACTGTAATCCTATCTACTGTAATCCTAGCTACTGTAAACCTAGCTACTGTAATCCTAGCTACTGTAAACCTAGCTACTGTAATACTGGCTACTGTAAACCTAGCTACTGTAATCCTAGCTACTGTAAACCTAGCTGCTGTAATCCTAGCTACTGTAATCCTAGCTACTGTAAACCTAGCTACTGTAATCCTAGCTACTGTAATCCTAGCTACTGTAATCCTAACTACTGTAAACCTAGCTACTGTAATCCTAGCTACTGTAAACCTAGCTGCTGTAATCCTAGCTACTGTAATCCTAACTACTGTAAACCTAGCTACTGTAATCCTAACTACTGTAAACCTAGCTACTGTAAACCTAGCTACTGTAATCCTAGCTACTGTAATCCTAGCTACTGTAATCCTAACTACTGTAAACCTAGCTACTGTAATCCTAGCTACTGTAAACCTAGCTGCTGTAATCCTAGCTACTGTAATCCTAACTACTGTAAACCTAGCTACTGTAAACCTAGCTACTGTAATCCTAACTACTGTAAACCTAGCTAATGTAAAGACATTTTGGGGAATTGGTGTCCTTTTTTTTCAATCCAATGAGTATTTTGTTGATTTGACTGTGAATTCACGTAGTTAAACAACTAAATCAAACTGAACTAATGTCTGTCCAGTGATGTGAATGGTGTGTGTGTGTTGGTCTGTGTGCGTCTGTGTGCTAACGTGCATGTGTGTGTGTGTGTTGGTCTGTGTGCGTCTGCGTGCTAACGTGCATGTGTGTGTGTGTGTGTCTCACCGGTACATGCTTCCTACAGTCAGGTTGATGTTAGGGTTCTGGAACAGCATGCCAGGCAGGAAGTTCTTCTTGGCAGGATGGACCATATAGGGAGTGTCTATGATCTTTACACACACACACACACACACACACACACACACACAAACACAAGCACACACACACGTTAGGATACTGAAGGACACAGGGCTGTAGTGTCTAGATACTGGAGGACACAGGGCTGTAGTGTCTAGGTACTGGAGGACACAGGGCTGTAGTGTCTAGGTACTGGAGGACACAGGGCTGTAGTGTCTAGGTACTGGAGGACACAGGGCTGTAGTGTTTAGATACTGGAGGACACAGGGCTGTAGTGTCTAGATACTGGAGGACACAGGGCTGTAGTGTCTAGGTACTGGGTGAGGGAGGGAGACGGTGAGAGAGAGGGTGAGAGAGGGGGTGAGAGGGTGAGAGAGGGTAGAGGGGGGGAGAGGGTGAGAGAGAGGGAGGGGAGAGGGTGAGAGAGGGGGGAGAGGGTGAGAGAGAGGGAGGAGGAGAGGATGAGAGAGAGGGGGAGAGGGTGAGAGAGAGGGGGGAGAGGGTGAGAGAGAGGGAGGAGGAGAGGGTGAGAGAGAGAGGGGAGAGGGTGAGAGAGGGGGGAGAGGGTGAGAGAGAAGGGGGAGAGGGTGAGAGGGGGGAGGGTGAGAGAGGGAGGCGAGAGGGTGAGAGAGGGAGGGGAGAGGGTAAGAGAGGTTGAGAGAGAGGGAGGAGGAGAGGGTGAGAGAGGGAGGAGAGAGTGTGAGAGAGGGAGGAGGAGAGGGTGAGAGAGGGAGGTCAGAGGGTGAGAGAGGGAGGAGGAGAGGGTGAGAGAGGGAGGAGGAGAGGGTGAGAGAGGGAGGTCAGAGGGTGAGAGAGGGAGGAGGAGAGGGTGAGAGAGGGGGGGGGGGGAGGGTGAGAGAGGGGGGGGGAGAGGGTGAGAGAGGGAGGTCAGAGGGTGAGAGAGAGGGGGGAGAGGGTGAGAGAGGGAGGGGAGGGTGAGAGAGGGAGGAGGAGAGGGTGAGAGAGGGAGGAGGAGAGGGTGAGAGAGGGAGGAGGAGGGTGAGAGAGGGAGGAGGAGAGGGTGAGAGAGGGAGGAGGAGAGAGCGAGGTCAGAGGGTGAGAGAGGGGGGAGAGGGTGAGAGCGGGAGGGGAGGGTGAGAGAGGGAGGAGAGAGGGAGGGGAGGATGAGAGAGGGGGAAAGAGGGTGAGAGAGGGAGGGGAGAGGGGGGAGAGAAAGGGGGAAGGTGTGTACCTTGAACAGTTGTCTGTTAGCAAGCGGTTCACAGAACAGCTTCTCAATGTTGCCCCCGACAACAAACCCTGCTGATACCAGCCCCATCAATACCCAGGCAAAGATGAAGCTGAACCCTACACCTCTGAGATGAAGAGGAGAGAGACAGTGAGAGACAGTGAGAGAGACAGAGAGGATCGAGAGACAGACAGACAGACAGACAGACAGACAGACAGACAGACAGACAGAGATAGAGAGAGAGAGAGAGAGACAGAGATATACAGAGAGACAAAGAGAGACAGAGACAGAGAGAGAGAGACAGATATATCATGATAAAACAAAAATTATGACACAAAGGAAAGAATTTTAAAAATATACCTGACCACTGTGACTGACCCTAAACAGAGAGGACACAGTGACTGACCCTAAACAGAGAGGACACAGTGACTGACCCTAAACAGAGAGGACACAGTGACTGACCCTAAACAGAGAGGACACAGTGACTGACCCTAAACAGAGAGGACACAGTGGCAGAATACCTGACCACTGTAACTGACCCTAAACAGAGAGTACACAGTGGCAGAATACCTGACCACTGTGACTGACCCTAAACAGAGAGTACACAGTGGCAGAATACCTGACCACTGTGACTGACCCTAAACAGAGAGGACACAGTGGCAGAATACCTGACCACTGTGACTGACCCTAAACAGAGAGGACACAGTGGCAGAATACCTGACCACTGTGACTGACCCTAAACAGAGAGGACACAGTGGCAGAATACCTGACCACTGTGACTGACCCTAAACAGAGAGGACACAGTGGCAGAATACCTGACCACTGTGACTGACCCTAAACAGAGAGGACACAGTGGCAGAATACCTGACCACTGTGACTGACCCTAAACAGAGAGTACACAGTGGCAGAATACCTGACCACTGTGACTGACCCTAAACAGAGAGTACACAGCGGCAGAATACCTGACCACTGTGACTGACCCTAAACAGAGAGGACACAGCGGCAGAATACCTGACCACT
>NW_023493659.1:1526832-1541832 GCF_013265735.2 Oncorhynchus mykiss
CAAGGACACCAAGGAAATATGTACATTGTTGCAAATTGAAATTGTAGCACATGTTTAGTGTTTAGCATGTTTAATGTTTAGCATGTTCAGTGTTTAGCATGTTTAATGTTTAGCATGTTCAGTGTTTAGCATGTTTAATGTTTAGCATGTTCAGTGTTTAGTGTTTAGCATGTTTAATGTTTAGCATGTTCAGTGTTTAGTGTTTAGCATGTTTAATGTTTAGCATGTTCAGTGTTTAGTGTTTAGCATGTTTAATGTTTAGCATGTTTAATGTTTAGCATGTTCAGTGTTTAGTATTTAGCATGTTTAGTGTTTAGCATGTTCAGTGTTTAGTGTTTAGCATGTTTAATGTTTAGCATGTTCAGTGTTTAGCATGTTTAGTGTTTAGCATGTTTAGTGTTTAGCATGTTTAGTGTTTAGCATGTTCAGTGTTTAGTGTTTAGCATGTTTAATGTTTAGCATGTTCAGTGTTTAGTGTTTAGCATGTTTAGTATGTTTAGTATTTAGCATGTTTAGTGTTTAGCATGTTTAATGTTTAGCATGTTTAGGATTTAGCATGTTTAGTGTTTAGCATGTTTAGTATTTAGCATGTTTAGTGTTTAGCATGTTTAATGTTTAGTATGTAGCATGTTTAGTGTTTAACATGTTTAGTATTTAGCATTTTTAGTGTTTAGCATGTTTAGTGTTTAGCATGTTTAGCATGTTTAGTGTTTAGCATGTTTAGTGTTTAGCATGTTCAGTGTTTAGCATGTTTAATGTTTAGTATGTAGCATGTTTAGTGTTTAGCATGTTTAATGTTTAGCATGTTTAGGATTTAGCATGTTTAGTGTTTAGCATGTTTAGTATTTAGCATGTTTAGTGTTTAGCATGTTTAGTGTTTAGCATGTTTAGGATTTAGCATGTTTAGTGTTTAGCATGTTTAGTATTTAGCATGTTTAGTGTTTAGCATGTTTAATGTTTAGTATGTAGCATGTTTAGTGTTTAGCATGTTTAGTATTTAGCATTTTTAGTGTGTAGCATGTTCAGTGTTTAGCATGTTTAATGTTTAGTATGTAGCATGTTTAGTGTTTAGCATGTTTAATGTTTAGCATGTTTAGGATTTAGCATGTTTAGTGTTTAGCATGTTTAGTATTTAGCATGTTTAGTGTTTAGCATGTTTAATGTTTAGTATGTAGCATGTTTAGTGTTTAGCATGTTTAGTATTTAGCATTTTTAGTGTTTAGCATGTTTAGTGTTTAGCATGTTTAGTGTTTAGCATGTTCAGTGTTTAGCATGTTTAATGTTTAGTATGTAGCATGTTTAGTGTTTAGCATGTTTAGTGTTTAGCATGTTTAGTGTTTAGCATGTTTAGTATTTAGCATGTTTAGTGTTTAGCATGTTTAGTGTTTAGCATGTTTAGTGTTTAGCATGTTTAGTGTTTAGCATGTTTAGTGTTTAGCATGTTTAGTGTTTAGCATGTTTAGTGTTTAGCATGTTTAGTGTTTAGCATGTTTAGTGTGTAGTTTGAATGGAGTTGCAGGTGTGTACGTACCCCAGAGAAGTTGCTGTTGATTCCCAGCTGTGGGAGTGTAATGCGGATGTTGTTGCAGGTGTGTACGTACCCCAGAGAAGTTGCTGTTGATTCCCAGCTGTGGGAGTGTAATGTGGATGTTGTAGCAGGTGTGTACGTACCCCAGAGGAGTTGCTGTTGATTCCCAGCTGTGGGAGTGTAATGTGGATGTTGTAGCAGGTGTGTACGTACCCCAGAGAAGTTGCTGTTGATTCCCAGCTGTGGGAGTGTAATGTGGATGTTGTAGCAGGTGTGTACGTACCCCAGAGAAGTTGCTGTTGATTCCCAGCTGTGGGAGTGTAATGTGGATGTTGTAGCAGGTGTGTACGTACCCCAGAGAAGTTGCTGTTGATTCCCAGCTGTGGGAGTGTAATGTGGATGTTGTAGCAGGTGTGTACGTACCCCAGAGAAGTTGCTGTTGATTCCCAGCTGTGGGAGTGTAATGCGGATGTTGTAGCAGGTGTGTACGTACCCCAGAGAAGTTGCTGTTGATTCCCAGCTGTGGGAGTGTAATGCGGATGTTGTAGCAGGTGTGTACGTACCCCAGAGAAGTTGCTGTTGATTCCCAGCTGTGGGAGTGTAATGCGGATGTTGTTGCAGGTGTGTACGTACCCCAGAGAAGTTGCTGTTGATTCCCAGCTGTGGGAGTGTAATGCGGATGTTGTAGCAGGTGTGTACGTACCCCAGAGAAGTTGCTGTTGATTCCCAGCTGTGGGAGTGTAATGCGGATGTTGTAGCAGGTGTGTACGTACCCCAGAGAAGTTGCTGTTGATTCGCAGCTGTGGGAGTGTAATGCGGATGTTGTAGCAGGTGTGTACGTACCCCAGAGAAGTTGCTGTTGATTCCCAGCTGTGGGAGTGTAATGCGGATGTTGTAGCAGGTGTGTACGTACCCCAGAGAAGTTGCTGTTGATTCCCAGCTGTGGGAGTGTAATGCGGATGTTGTAGCAGGTGTGTACGTACCCCAGAGAAGTTGCTGTTGATTCCCAGCTGTGGAAGTGTAATGCGGATGTTGTAGCAGGTGTGTACGTACCCCAGAGAAGTTGCTGTTGATTCCCAGCTGTGGGAGTGTAATGCGGATGTTGTAGCAGGTGTGTACGTACCCCAGAGAAGTTGCTGTTGATTCCCAGCTGTGGGAGTGTAATGCGGATGTTGTAGCAGGTGTGTACGTACCCCAGAGAAGTTGCTGTTGATTCCCAGCTGTGGGAGTGTAATGCGGATGTTGTAGCAGGTGTGTACGTACCCCAGAGAAGTTGCTGTTGATTCCCAGCTGTGGGAGTGTAATGCGGATGTTGTAGCAGGTGTGCACGTACCCCAGAGAAGTTGCTGTTGATTCCCAGCTGTGGGAGTGTAATGCGGATGTTGTAGCAGGTGTGTACGTACCCCAGAGAAGTTGCTGTTGATTCCCAGCTGTGGGAGTGTAATGCGGATGTTGTAGCAGGTGTGTACGTACCCCAGAGAAGTTGCTGTTGATTCCCAGCTGTGGGAGTGTAATGCGGATGTTGTTGCAGGTGCGTGACACAGCTCCGTTAGTGCAGGCCGGATCAGACAGGGTGTTGGACAGGGAGGTCCGTTCATACGTCAGACGGAGCGCCAGACGAGAGGTTCCCTCATGAAGAACATCCAACGAAGAACTAACACTCTCCAACGCCTCCTTAGACTCACGCAGAGCTACGGAGAACAGGGGGAGAGGAGAGGAGGGGGTAGAAGAGGAGAGGAGAGGAGAGGAGAGGAGAAAGGAGAGGAGGTGGTAGGAGAGGGTAGAAGAGGAGAGGAGAGGAGAAAGGAGAGGAGAGGGTAGAAGAGGAGAGGAGAGGAGAGGAGAGGAGAGGAGAGGAGTGAGAGGGGAGAGGAGGTCGCGTGAGGTGAGGGCATGACACACCACTGATCTAATACTGACACCACTGACTGGAGGTCAGTTCTCATCCTGACACCACTGACTGGAGGTCAGTTCTCATCCTGACAACACTGACTGGAGGTCAGTTCTCATCCTGACACCACTGACTGGAGGTCAGTTCTCATCCTGACACCACTGACTGGAGGTGAGTTCTCCTCCTGACACCACTGACTGGAGGTCAGTTCTAATACTGACACCACTGACTGGAGGTCAGTTCTCATCCTGACACCACTGGCGACCAGTCTGAGAGGTTAAAAAACACTTCTATTATGTTGTTACCTTTAACGGCGTTCTCCACTTTGCCTTGGAAACAGAAGAACACAGAGACAGACGTCAACATGACAGAAGAACTAAGACCACGTGTTATAACTGTTGTAGCAGTAATGCGGTATTATAATGTTATAATGTTATAGCAGTAACGAGGTATTATAATGTTGTAGCAGTAACGAGGTATTATAATGTTGTAGCAGTAATGAGGTATTATAATGTTGTAGCAGTAATGAGGTATTATAATGTTGTAGCAGTAACGAGGTATTATAATGTTGTAGCAGTAACGAGGTATTATAATGTTGTAGCAGTAACGAGGTATTATAATGTTGTAGCAGTAACGAGGTATTATAATGTTGTAGCAGTAACGAGGTATTATAATGTTATAATGTTGTAGCAGTAACGAGGTATTATAATGTTGTAGCAGTAACGAGGTATTATAATGTTGTAGCAGTAACAAGGTATTATAATGTTGTAGCAGTAATGAGGTATTATAATGTTGTAGCAGTAACGAGGTATTATAATGTTGTAGCAGTAACGAGGTATTATAATGTTATAATGTTGTAGCAGTAACAAGGTATTATAATGTTGTAGCAGTAACGAGGTATTATAATGTTGTAGCAGTAACGAGGTATTATAATGTTGTAGCAGTAACAAGGTATTATAATGTTATAACTGTTGTAGCAGTAATGAGGTATTATAATGTTGTAGCAGTAACGAGGTATTATAATGTTGTAGCAGTAACGAGGTATTATAATGTTATAACTGTTGTAGCAGTAACAAGGTATTATAATGTTGTAGCAGTAACGAGGTATTATAATGTTGTAGCAGTAACGAGGTATTATAATGTTAAAACTGTTGTAGCAGTAACGAGGTATTATAATGTTGTAGCAGTAACGAGGTATTATAATGTTAAAACTGTTGTAGGAGTAACGAGGTATTATAATGTTGTAGCAGTAACGAGGTATTATAATGTTGTAGCAGTAACGAGGTATTATAATGTTGTAGCAGTAACGAGGTATTATAATGTTGTAGCAGTAACGAGGTATTATAATGTTATAATGTTGTAGCAGTAACGAGGTATTATAATGTTGTAGCAGTAACGAGGTATTATAATGTTGTAGCAGTAACAAGGTATTATAATGTTGTAGCAGTAATGAGGTATTATAATGTTGTAGCAGTAACGAGGTATTATAATGTTGTAGCAGTAACGAGGTATTATAATGTTGTAGCAGTAACAAGGTATTATAATGTTGTAGCAGTAATGAGGTATTATAATGTTGTAGCAGTAATGAGGTATTATAATGTTGTAGCAGTAACGAGGTATTATAATGTTGTAGCAGTAACGAGGTATTATAATGTTGTAGCAGTAACGAGGTATTATAATGTTGTAGCAGTAACAAGGTATTATAATGTTGTAGCAGTAACGAGGTATTATAATGTTATAATGTTGTAGCAGTAACGAGGTATTATAATGTTGTAGCAGTAACGAGGTATTATAATGTTGTAGCAGTAACAAGGTATTATAATGTTGTAGCAGTAATGAGGTATTATAATGTTGTAGCAGTAACGAGGTATTATAATGTTGTAGCAGTAACGAGGTATTATAATGTTATAATGTTGTAGCAGTAACGAGGTATTATAATGTTGTAGCAGTAACGAGGTATTATAATGTTGTAGCAGTAACGAGGTATTATAATGTTGTAGCAGTAACAAGGTATTATAATGTTATAACTGTTGTAGCAGTAATGAGGTATTATAATGTTGTAGCAGTAACGAGGTATTATAATGTTGTAGCAGTAACGAGGTATTATAATGTTATAACTGTTGTAGCAGTAACAAGGTATTATAATGTTGTAGCAGTAACGAGGTATTATAATGTTGTAGCAGTAACGAGGTATTATAATGTTAAAACTGTTGTAGCAGTAACGAGGTATTATAATGTTGTAGCAGTAACGAGGTATTATAATGTTAAAACTGTTGTAGGAGTAACGAGGTATTATAATGTTGTAGCAGTAACGAGGTATTATAATGTTGTAGCAGTAACAAGGTATTATAATGTTATAATGTTGTAGCAGTAACGAGCTATTATAATGTTGTAGCAGTAACGAGGTATTATAATGTTGTAGCAGTAACGAGGTATTATAATGTTGTAGCAGTAACAAGGTATTATAATGTTGTAGCATTAACGAGGTATTATAATGTTGTAGCAGTAACGAGGTATTATAATGTTGTAGCAGTAACAAGGTATTATAATGTTGTAGCAGTAACGAGGTATTATAATGTTATAATGTTGTAGCAGTAACGAGGTATTATAATGTTGTAGCAGTAACGAGGTATTATAATGTTGTAGCAGTAACAAGGTATTATAATGTTGTAGCATTAACGAGGTATTATAATGTTGTAGCAGTAACGAGGTATTATAATGCTATAACTGTTGTAGCAGTAATGAGGTATTATAATGTTGTAGCAGTAACGAGGTATTATAATGCTATAACTGTTGTAGCAGTAACAAGGTATTATAATGTTGTAGCAGTAACGAGGTATTATAATGTTATAACTGTTGTAGCAGTAACGAGGTATTATAATGTTGTAGCAGTAACGAGGTATTATAATGTTGTAGCAGTAACAAGGTATTATAATGCTATAACTGTTGTAGCAGTAACGAGGTATTATAATGTTATAATGTTGTAGCAGTAACAAGGTATTATAATGTTGTAGCAGTAACGAGGTATTATAATGTTGTGGCAGTAACGAGGTATTATAATGTTGTGGCAGTAACGAGGTATTATAATGTTGTGGCAGTAACGAGGTATTATAATGTTGTAGCAGTGACGAGGTATTATAATGTTATAATGTTGTAGCAGTGACAAGGTATTATAATGCTATAACTGTTGTAGCAGTAACGAGGTATTATAACGTTATAATGTTGTAGCAGTAACGAGGTATTATAATGTTATAATGTTGTAGCAGTAACGAGGTATTATAATGTTATAATGTTGTAGCAGTAACGAGGTATTATAATGTTGTAGCAGTAACAAGGTATTATAATGTTGTAGCAGTAACGAGGTATTATAATGTTGTAGCAGTAACGAGGTATTATAATGTTATAATGTTGTAGCAGTAACAAGGTATTGTAATGTTGTAGCAGTAACAAGGTATTATAATGTTATAATGTTGTAGCAGTAACGAGGTATTGTAATGTTGTAGCAGTAACGAGGTATTATAATGTTGTAGCAGTAACGAGGTATTATAATGTTATAGCAGTAATGAGGTATTATAATGTTGTAGCAGTAACGAGGTATTATAATGTTGTAGCAGTAACGAGGTATTATAATGTTGTAGCAGTAACAAGGTATTATAATGTTATAATGTTGTAGCAGTAACAAGGTATTATAATGCTATAACTGTTGTAGCAGTAACGAGGTATTATAATGTTGTAGCAGTAACGAGGTATTATAATGTTGTAGCAGTAACGAGGTGTTATAATGTTGTAGCAGTAACGAGGTATTATAATGTTATAATGTTGTAGCAGTAACGAGGTATTATAATGTTGTAGCAGTAACGAGGTATTATAATGCTATAACTGTTGTAGCAGTAATGAGGTATTATAATGTTGTAGCAGTAACGAGGTATTATAATGCTATAACTGTTGTAGCAGTAACAAGGTATTATAATGTTGTAGCAGTAACGAGGTATTATAATGTTATAACTGTTGTAGCAGTAACGAGGTATTATAATGTTGTAGCAGTAACGAGGTATTATAATGTTGTAGCAGTAACAAGGTATTATAATGCTATAACTGTTGTAGCAGTAACGAGGTATTATAATGTTATAATGTTGTAGCAGTAACAAGGTATTATAATGTTGTAGCAGTAACGAGGTATTATAATGTTGTGGCAGTAACGAGGTATTATAATGTTGTGGCAGTAACGAGGTATTATAATGTTGTGGCAGTAACGAGGTATTATAATGTTGTAGCAGTGACGAGGTATTATAATGTTATAATGTTGTAGCAGTGACAAGGTATTATAATGCTATAACTGTTGTAGCAGTAACGAGGTATTATAACGTTATAATGTTGTAGCAGTAACGAGGTATTATAATGTTATAATGTTGTAGCAGTAACGAGGTATTATAATGTTATAATGTTGTAGCAGTAACGAGGTATTATAATGTTGTAGCAGTAACAAGGTATTATAATGTTGTAGCAGTAACGAGGTATTATAATGTTGTAGCAGTAACGAGGTATTATAATGTTATAATGTTGTAGCAGTAACAAGGTATTGTAATGTTGTAGCAGTAACAAGGTATTATAATGTTATAATGTTGTAGCAGTAACGAGGTATTGTAATGTTGTAGCAGTAACGAGGTATTATAATGTTGTAGCAGTAACGAGGTATTATAATGTTATAGCAGTAATGAGGTATTATAATGTTGTAGCAGTAACGAGGTATTATAATGTTGTAGCAGTAACGAGGTATTATAATGTTGTAGCAGTAACAAGGTATTATAATGTTATAATGTTGTAGCAGTAACAAGGTATTATAATGCTATAACTGTTGTAGCAGTAACGAGGTATTATAATGTTGTAGCAGTAACGAGGTATTATAATGTTGTAGCAGTAACGAGGTGTTATAATGTTGTAGCAGTAACGAGGTATTATAATGTTATAATGTTGTAGCAGTAACGAGGTATTATAATGTTGTAGCAGTAACGAGGTATTATAATGTTATAATGTTGTAGCAGAAACAAGGTATTATAATGTTGTAGCAGTAACAAGGTATTATAATGTTATAATGTTGTAGCAGTAACAAGGTATTATAATGTTGTAGCAGTAACGAGGTATTATAATGTTGTTGCAGTAACGAGGTATTATAATGTTATAATGTTGTAGCAGTAACAAGGTATTATAATGTTATAATGTTGTAGCAGTAACGAGGTATTATAATGTTGTAGCAGTAACGAGGTATTATAATGTTATAATGTTGTAGCAGTAACGAGGTATTATAATGTTATAATGTTGTAGCAGTAATCAAATCAAATCAAATCAAATCACATTTTATTTGTCACATACACATGGTTAGCAGATGTTAATGCGAGTGTAGCGAAATGCTTGTGCTTCTAGTTCCGACAATGCAGTAATAACAAGTAATCTAACTAACAATTCCAAAACTACTGTCTTGTACACAGTGTAAGGGGATAAAGAATATGTACATAAGGATATATGAATGAGTGATGGTACAGAGCAGCATAGGCAAGATACAGTAGATGGTATCGGGTACAGTATGTACAAATGAGATGAGTATGTAAACAAAGTGGCATAGTATAGTATAAAGTGGCTAGTGATACATGTATTACATAAGGATACCGTCGATGATATAGAGTACAGTATATACGTATGCATATGAGATGAATAATGTAGGGTAAGTAACATTTATATAAGGTAGCATTGTTTAAAGTGGCTAGTGATATATTTACATCATTTCCCATCAATTCCCATTATTAAAGTGGCTGGAGTTGAGTCAGTGTCAGTGTGTTGGCAGCAGCCACTCAGTGTTAGTGGTGGCTGTTTAACAGTCTGATGGCCTTGAGATAGAAGCTGTTTTTCAGTCTCTCGGTCCCAGCTTTGATGCACCTGTACTGACCTCGCCTTCTGGATGATAGCGGGGTGAACAGGCAGTGGCTCGGGTGGTTGATGTCCTTGATGATCTTTATGGCCTTCCTGTGACATCGGGTGGTGTAGGTGTCCTGGAGGGCAGGTAGTTTGCCCCCGGTGATGCGTTGTGCAGACCTCACTACCCTCTGGAGAGCCTTACGGTTGAGGGCGGTGCAGTTGCCATACCAGGCGGTGATACAGCCCGCCAGGATGCTCTCGATTGTGCATCTGTAGAAGTTTGTGAGTGCTTTTGGTGACAAGCCGAATTTCTTCAGCCTCCTGAGGTTGAAGAGGCGCTGCTGCGCCTTCTTCACGATGCTGTCTGTGTGAGTGGACCAATTCAGTTTGTCTGTGATGTGTATGCCGAGGAACTTAAAACTTGCTACCCTCTCCACTACTGTTCCATCGATGTGGATAGGGGGGTGTTCCCTCTGCTGTTTCCTGAAGTCCACAATCATCTCCTTAGTTTTGTTGACGTTGAGTGTGAGGTTGTTTTCCTGACACCACACTCCGAGGGCCCTCACCTCCTCCCTGTAGGCCGTCTCATCGTTGTTGGTAATCAAGCCTACCACTGTTGTGTCGTCCGCAAACTTGATGATTGAGTTGGAGGCGTGCGTGGCCACGCAGTCGTGGGTGAACAGGGAGTACAGGAGAGGGCTCAGAACGCAACCTTGTGGGGCCCCAGTGTTGAGGATCAGCGGGGAGGAGATGTTGTTGCCTACCCTCACCACCTGGGGGCGGCCCGTCAGGAAGTCCAGTACCCAGTTGCACAGGGCGGGGTCGAGACCCAGGGTCTCGAGCTTGATGACGAGCTTGGAGGGTACTATGGTGTTGAATGCCGAGCTGTAGTCGATGAACAGCATTCTCACATAGGTATTCCTCTTGTCCAGATGGGTTAGGGCAGTGTGCAGTGTGGTTGAGATTGCATCGTCTGTGGACCTATTTGGGCGGTAAGCAAATTGGAGTGGGTCTAGGGTGTCAGGTAGGGTGGAGGTGATATGGTCCTTGACTAGTCTCTCAAAGCACTTCATGATGACGGATGTGAGTGCTACGGGGCGGTAGTCATTTAGCTCAGTTACCTTAGCTTTCTTGGGAACAGGAACAATGGTGGCCCTCTTGAAGCATGTGGGAACAGCAGACTGGTATAGGGATTGATTGAATATGTCCGTAAACACACCGGCCAGCTGGTCTGCGCATGCTCTGAGGGCGCGGCTGGGGATGCCATCTGGGCCTGCAGCCTTGCGAGGGTTAACACGTTTAAATGTCTTACTCACCTCGGCTGCAGTGAAGGAGAGACCGCATGTTTTCGTTGCAGGCCGTGTCAGTGGCACTGTATTGTCCTCAAAGCGGGCAAAAAAGTTATTTAGTCTGCCTGGGAGCAAGACATCCTGGTCCGTGACTGGGCTGGGTTTCTTCCTGTAGTCCGTGATTGACTGTAGACCCTGCCACATGCCTCTTGTGTCTGAGCCGTTGAATTGAGATTCTACTTTGTCTCTGTACTGGCGCTTAGCTTGTTTGATAGCCTTGCGGAGGGAATAGTTGCACTGTTTGTATTCGGTCATGTTACCAGACACCTTGCCCTGATTAAAAGCAGTGGTTCGCGCTTTCAGTTTCACACGAATGCTGCCATCAATCCACGGTTTCTGGTTAGGGAATGTTTTAATCGTTGCTATGGGAACGACATCTTCAACGCACGTTCTAATGAACTCGCACACCGAATCAGCGTATTCGTCAATGTTGTTATCTGACGCAATACGAAACATCTCCCAGTCCACGTGATGGAAGCAGTCTTGGAGTGTGGAGTCAGCTTGGTCGGACCAGCGTTGGACAGACCTCAGCGTGGGAGCCTCTTGTTTTAGTTTCTGTCTGTAGGCAGGGATCAACAAAATGGAGTCGTGGTCAGCTTTTCCGAAAGGGGGGCGGGGCAGGGCCTTATATGCGTCGCGGAAGTTAGAGTAACAATGGTCCAAGGTCTTTCCTCCCCTGGTTGCGCAATCGATATGCTGATAAAATTTGGGGAGTCTTGTTTTCAGATTAGCCTTGTTAAAATCCCCAGCTACAATGAATGCAGCCTCCGGATAAATTGTTTCCAGTTTGCAGAGAGTTAAATAAAGTTCGTTCAGAGCCATCGATGTGTCTGCTTGGGGGGGGATATATACGGCTGTGATTATAATCGAAGAGAATTCTCTTGGTAGATAATGCGGTCTACATTTGATTGTGAGGAATTCTAAATCAGGTGAACAGAAGGATTTGAGTTCCTGTATGTTTCTTTCATCGCACCATGTCACGTTAGTCATAAGGCATACGCCCCCGCCCCTCTTTTTACCAGAAAGATGTTTTTTCCTGTCTGCGCGATGCGTGGAGAAACCTGTTGGCTGCACCGCTTCGGATAGCGTCTCTCCAGTAAGCCACGTTTCCGTGAAGCAAAGAACGTTACAGTCTCTGATGTCCCTCTGGAATGCTACCCTTGCTCGGATTTCATCAACCTTGTTGTCAAGAGACTGGACATTGGCAAGAAGAATGCTAGGGAGTGGTGCGCGCTGTGCCCGTCTCCGGAGTCTGACCAGAAGACCGCCTCGTTTCCCTCTCTTTCGGAGTCGTTTTTTTGGGTCGCTGCATAGGATCCACTCCGTTGTCCTGTTTGTAAGGCAGAACACAGGATCCGCGTCGCGAAAAACATATTCTTGGTCGTACTGATGGTGAGTTGATGCTGATCTTATATTCAGTAGTTCTTCTCGACTGTATGTAATGAAACCTAAGATGACCTGGGGTACTAATGTAAGAAATAACACGTAAAAAAACAAAAAACTGCATAGTTTCCTAGGAACGCGAAGCGAGGCGGCCATCTCTGTCGGCGCCGGAAGTAGAGAGTAACGAGGTATTATAATGTTGTAGCAGTAACAAGGTATTATAATGTTATAATGTTGTAGCAGTAACGAGGTATTATAATGTTGTAGCAGTAACGAGGTATTATAATGTTGTAGCAGTAACGAGGTTTTATAATGTTGTAGCAGTAATGAGGTATTATAATGTTGTAGCAGTAACGAGGTATTATAATGTTGTAGCAGTAACGAAGTATTATAATGTTGTAGCAGTAACGAGGTATTATAATGTTGTAGCAGTAACAAGGTATTATAATGTTATAATGTTGTAGCAGTAACGAGGTATTATAATGTTGTAGCAGTAACGAGGTATTATAATGTTGTAGCAGTAACGAGGTATTATAATGTTGTAGCAGTAACAAGGTATTATAATGTTGTAGCAGTAACGAGGTATTATAATGTTATAATGTTGTAGCAGTAACAAGGTATTATAATGTTGTAGCAGTAACGAGGTATTATAATGTTATAATGTTGTAGCAGTAACGAGGTATTATAATGTTATAATGTTGTAGCAGTAACGAGGTATTATAATGTTGTAGCAGTAACGAGGTATTATAATGTTGTAGCAGTAACAAGGTATTATAATGTTGTAGCAGTAACGAGGTATTATAATGTTGTAGCAGTAACGAGGTATTATAATGTTATAATGTTGTAGCAGTAACAAGGTATTATAATGTTATAACTGTTGTAGCAGTAACGAGGTATTATAATGTTGTAGCAGTAATGAGGTATTATAATGTTGTAGCAGTAATGAGGTAATATAATGCTATAACTGTAGTAGCTGTAGCGATGCATTTTCATGCCATCTCTCACCATGTAGTGGGTGTTAAAGGTATTAAAAAATTTGTTATGAAGGTGATACGGAGTGTTATAAGGGTGTTATAAAGATGGTGTAAGAGTGTCATAAAGGTATTAGACATTCGTTATGAAGGTGATACGGAGTGTTATAAGGGTGTTATAATGTGTTATAAATCTGTTTAGGGTGTTATAAGGTGTTTGTGTTATAAATCTGTTTAGGGTGTTATAAGGTGTTTGTGTTATAAATCTGTTTAGGGTGTTATAAGGTGTTTGTGTTATAAATCTGTTTAGGGTGTTATAAGGTGTTTGTGGTATAAATCTGTTTAGGGTGTTATAAGGTGTTGTTTGTGTTATAAAGGTGCTATAATGTGTTATAAATGTGTTATAAGGGAGTTACGTTGATATACAGTGTTATAAACAGTTGATTTGAAATGTGTTATAAGGCATTGTTTATGTTCTAAAGGTGCTATAAGGTGTTACAAGAGTGTTAAAAAGTTGCTAAATGTGTTATAATGTGTTATAAAGGGTGGTTACCTCCAGCCATGCGCAGAGCTGTGTCCAGAGAAGGAACTACCTCCTTCTCCAGCTGAGTCTGGATCCTCCCACCCAACAGAGGCCCGATGTCTGACAAAAGCATTACCACAGCATTACCACAGCATTAACACAACATTACCACAGCATTAACACAACATTACCATAGCATTAACACAACATTATCGTATCATTACCACATCATTACCATAACATTACCACACCGTTACCATAGCATTAACACAACATTAACACAGCATTAACAAAATATTATTTTCCTCCCACCCAACAGAGGACCGATGTCTGACAACAACATTACCACAGCATTAACACAACATTACCATAGCATTACCACAGCATTAACACAACATTATTCTCCTCCCACCCAACAGAGGCCCGATGTCTGACAGCAACATTACCACAGCATTACCACAGCATTACCATAACATTACCACACCGTTACCATAGCATTAACACATTATTACACAATATTATTCTCCTCCCACCCAACAGAGGACCGATGTCTGACAACAACATTACCACAGCATTACCACAGCATTATTTTCCTCCCACCCAACAGAGGACCGATGTCTGACAACAACATTACCACAGCATTACCACAGCACTATTTTCCTCCCACCCAACAGAGGACCGATGTCTGACAACAACATTACCACAGCATTACCACAACATTATTCTCCTCCCACCCAACAGAGGACCGATGTCTGACAACAACATTACCACAGCATTACAACAGCATTAACACAGCATTACCACAGCATTATTTTCCTCCCACCCAACAGAGGACCGATGTCTGACAACAACATTACCACAGCATTACCACAACATTATTTTCCTCCCACCCAACAGAGGACCGATGTCTGACAACAACATTACCACAGCATTACCACAGCATTACCACAGCATTAACACAACATTATTCTCCTCCCACCCAACAGAGGACCGATGTCTGATAACAACATTACCACAGCATTACCATAGCATTATTCTCCTCCCACCCAACAGAGGACCGATGTCTGACAACAACATTACCACAGCATTACTAAAGCATTATTCTCCTCCCACCCAACAGAGGACCGATGTCTGACAACAACATTACCACAGCATTACCACAACATTATTCTCCTCCCACCCAACAGAGGACCGATGTCTGACAACAACATTACCACAGCATTACCATAGCATTATTCTCCTCCCACCCAACAGAGGACCGATGTCTGACAACAACATTACCACAGCATTACTAAAGCATTATTCTCCTCCCACCCAACAGAGGACCGATGTCTGACAACAACATTACCACAGCATTACCACAACATTATTCTCCTCCCACCCAACAGAGGACCGATGTCTGACAACAACATTACCACAGCATTCCCACAGCATTACCATAACAT
>NW_023493659.1:1544332-1669332 GCF_013265735.2 Oncorhynchus mykiss
CAGGTTCTGATGTGACAGACAGCAGCTACATACAGGCAGGTTCTGATGTGACAGACAGCAGCTACACACAGGCAGGTTCTGATGTGACAGACAGCAGCTACATACAGGCAGGTTCTGATGTGACAGACAGCAGCTACACACAGGCAGGTTCTGATGTGACAGACAGCAGCTACACACAGTCGGGTTCTGATGTGACAGACAGCAGCTACACACAGTCGGGTTCTGATGCGACAGACAGCAGCTACACACAGGCAGGTTCTGATGTGACAGACAGCAGCTACACACAGGCAGGTTCTGATGTGACAGACAGCAGCTACACACAGGCAGGTTCTGATGTGACAGACAGCAGCTAGACACAGGCAGGTTCTGATGTGACAGACTGCAGCTACACACAGGCAGGTTCTGATGTGACAGACAGCAGCTACACACAGGCAGGTTCTGATGTGACAGACAGCAGCTACACACAGGCAGGTTCTGATGTGACAGACAGCAGCTACACACAGGCAGGTTCTGATGTGACAGACAGCAGCTACACACAGGCAGGTTCTGATGTGACAGACTGCAGCTACACACAGGCCGGTTCTGATGTGACAGACAGCAGCTACACACAGGCAGGTTCTGATGTGACAGACAGCAGCTACACACAGGCAGGTTCTGATGTGACAGACAGCAGCTACACACAGGCAGGTTCTGATGTGACAGACTGCAGTTACAACCACTGGCCAATAGAGGACACTGTCTGCATGGAAAAACTGATCCATTAGAGATAACACTGAACACACTCTAATACTGAACACACTAATACTGAACACACTAATACTGAACACACTCTAATACTGAACACACTCTAATACTGAACACACTCTAATACTGAACACACTCTAATACTGAACACACTCTAATACTGAACACACTAATACTGAACACACTCTAATACTGAACACACTAATACTGAACACACTCTAATACTGAACACGATCTAATACTGAACACGATCTAATACTGAACACACTCTAATACTGAACACACTCTAATACTGAACACACTCTAATACTGAACACACTCTAATACTGAACACACTCTAATACTGAATATGGAGGTGGTCAAGACAGTAGTGGTGTAGAAGGGTTACATGTAGTTAGAGTTAACGTGACGAGTTAAGGTCAGAGGTCAGAGGTCAGGGGAAGGTCTTACGTGATGAATATGGAGGTGGTGATGAGAGCGGCCGTGTAGAAGGGTTACAGGTAGTTAGAGTTAAGGTCAGAGGTCAGGGGAAGGTCTTACGTGATGAATACGGAGGTGGTGATGAGAGCGGCCGTGTAGAAGGGTTACAGGTAGTTAGAGTTAAGGTCAGAGGTCAGAGGTCTGGGGAAGGTCTTACGTGATGAATATGGAGGTGGTGATGAGAGCGACCGTGTAGAAGGGTTACAGGTAGTTAGAGTTAAGGTCAGAGGTCAGGGGTCAGGGGAAGGTCTTACGTGATGAATATGGAGGTGGTGATGAGAGCGGCCGTGTAGAATCCTCTCTGACAGTCTGGGTTCTTCCCCTGTCTCTGGTGCATCTCCCCTCCACAGTTCTCACAGCAGCGACACACACAGAAACACAGTCCTACCACGGGGGTCAACACCAGGAATACACAGCCCAGACTCACACACAACAGGAAACCCGCCTCATAGTAGATCGTCTGCAGGAGGACAGATACCACATTATTAGAGAGACCCTGTCCGTTAGAGAGATAACTACCTGTCTGGTAGGGAGATAACTACCTGTCTGTTAGAGAGATAACTACCTGTCTGACCGGCTAGCTGTCTGACAGGCCTGGTTGGCTGATTGTCTGTCTGTCTGACAGGCCTGGTTGGCTGATTGTCTGTCTGTCTGACAGGCCTGGTTGGCTGATTGTCTGTCTGTCTGACAGGCCTGGTTGGCTGACTGTCTGTCTGTCTGTCTGTCTGTCTGTCTGTCTGTCTGTCTGTCTTAGGAGGTGAATTATAGTGGGTGTGGGTGAATTATAGTGGGTGTGGGTGTATTATAGTGGGTGTGGGTGTATTATAGTGGGTGTGGATGTATTATAGTGGGTGTGGGTGTATTATAGTGGCTGTGGGTGAATTATAGTGGGTGTGGGTGTATTATAGTGGGTGTGGGTGTATTATAGTGGGTGTGGATGTATTATAGTGGGTGTGGGTGTATTATAGTGGGTGTGGGTGTATTATAGTGGGTGTATTATAGTGGGTGTGGGTGTATTATAGTGGGTGTGGGTGTATTATAGTGGGTGTGGGTGTATTATAGTGGGTGAATTATAGTGAGTGTGGGTGTATTATAGTGGGTATGTGTGTATTATAGTGGGTGTATTATAGTTGGTGTATTATAGTGGGTGTGGGTGTATTATAGTGGGTGTGGGTGAATTATAGTGGCTGTGGGTGTATTATAGTGGGTATGGGTGTATTATAGTGGGTGTGGGTGAATTATAGTGGCTGTGGGTGAATTATAGTGGCTGTGGGTGTATTATAGTGGGTATGGGTGTATTATAGTGGGTGTGGGTGTATTATAGTGGGTGTGGGTGAATTATAGTGGGTGTGGGTGTATTATAGTGGGTGTGGGTGTATTATAGTGGCTGTGGGTGTATTATAGTGGGTATGGGTGTATTATAGTGGGTGTGGGTGTATTATAGTGGCTGTATGGTGACTTTACCTGTAGCATTAAGACAACGTTCTCCGGCTGCAACAGCAGAACACACAGAGTTACACAGTTAGTATTACAGCCTGTTAGTGAGTTATACATGGTTATCTCTCTCTCTCACACAGCCTACCTCTCTATAACACAGAGTTAGTATTACAGCCTGTTAGTGAGTTATACATGATTATCTCTCTCTCACACAGCCTACCTCTCTATAACACAGAGTTAGTATTACAGCCTGTTAGTGAGTTATACATGATTATCTCTCTCACACACAGCCTACCTTGCGATAGTCTTCCAGTTTTATCCCTCCCATGTTCTGTTGGATGACTTTTACGATGAGATCTGAGAACACAACACAACCTCTTCAGCCAATCACATAACACACGCTTGTTAGCCAATCACACAATACAATAGTCATTAGCCAATCATATACAACAGTCGTTAGCTCCTAGACGTTTCCACTTCACAATAGCAGCCCTTACAGTTGACCGGGGCAGCTCTAGCAGGGCAGAAATTTGACAAAGTGACCTGTTGGAAAGGTGGCATCCTATGACGGTGCCACATTGAAAGACAATGAGCTCTTCAGTAAGGCCATTCTACTGCCAATGTTTCCTATGGAGATTGCATGGCTCTGTGCTGGGTTTTATGTTGACAGTATGTCTTTATATAGATTGGATGCAGTAATACCTGATCTGTTGCTCAGCAGGTACACACACACACACACACACACACACACACACACACACACACACACACACACACACACACACAGAAAGACACAGAAACTTTTTAAAATATGAGGGGACAGGTAAAGTGGGTTGGGTCTGTGTTCTAGAACTGTCTGGCCAGTTAAAAGCTGTTCTAGAACTGTCTGACCTGTTAAAAGCTGGTCTAGAACTGTCTGGTCAGTTAAAAGCTGTTCTAGAACTGTCTGACCTGTTAAAAGCTGTTCTAGAACTGTCTGGTCAGTTAAAAGCTTTTCTAGAACTGTCTGGTCAGTTAAAAGCTGTTCTAGAACTGTCTGGTCAGTTAAAAGCTGTGTTCTAGAACTGTCTGGTCAGTAAAAGCTGTTCTAGAACTGTCTGGTCAGTAAAAGCTGGTCTAGAACTGTCTGGTCAGTTAAAAGCTTTTCTAGAACTGTCTGGTCAGTTAAAAGCTGTTCTAGAACTGTCTGGTCAGTTAAAAGCTGTGTTCTAGAACTGTCTGATCAGTAAAAGCTGTTCTAGAACTGTCTGGTCAGTAAAAGCTGTTCTAGAACTGTCTGGTCAGTAAAAGCTGTTCTAGAACTGTCTGGTCAGTAAAAGCTGGTCTAGAACTGTCTGGTCAGTAAAAAGCTATGTTCTAGAACTGTCTGGTCAGTAAAAGCTGGTCTAGAACTGTCTGGTCAGTTAAAAGACCCTCCTGACCACTCTGTAACGGCTAACAGCTAACAGCTAGCAGTATTACAATTCACTGCCCTGTTCCACCCTCCTGACCACTCTGTGACGGCGAACAGCTAGCAGTATTACAATTCACTGCCCTGTTCCACCCTCCTGACCACTCTGTAACAGCTAACAGCTAGCAGTATTACAATTCACTGCCCTGTTCCACCCTCCTGGCCACTCTGTAACGGCTAACAGCTAACAGCTAACAGTATTACAATTCACTGCCCTGTTCCACCCTCCTGGCCACTCTGTAACGGCTAACAGCTAGCAGTATTACAATTCACTGACCTGTTCCACCCTCCTGGCCACTCTGTAACGGCTAACAGCTAACAGCTAACATAATTACAATTCACTGCCCTGTTCCACCCTCCTGACCACTCTGTAACGGCTAACAGCTAACAGCTAACAGTATTACAATTCACTGCCCTGTTCCACCCTCCTGGCCACTCTGTAACGGCTAACAGCTAACAGCTAACAGTATTACAATTCACTGCCCTGTTCCACCCTCCTGACCACTCTGTAACGGCTAACAGCTAACAGCTAACAAAATTACAATTCACTGCCCTGTTCCACCCTCCTGACCACTCTGTAACGGCTAACAGCTAACAGCTAACAGTATTACAATTCACTGCCCTGTTCCACCCTCCTGACCACTCTGTAACGGCTAACAGCTAGCAGTATTACAATTCACTGACCTGTTCCACCCTCCTGGCCACTCTGTAACGGCTAACAGCTAACAGCTAACATAATTACAATTCACTGCCCTGTTCCACCCTCCTGACCACTCTGTAACGGCTAACAGCTAACAGCTAACAGTATTACAATTCACTGCCCTGTCCCACCCTCCTGACCACTCTGTGACGGTGAACAGCTAGCAGTATTACAATTCACTGCCCTGTTCCACCCTCCTGACCACTCTGTAACGGCTAACAGCTAACAGCTAACAGTATTACAATTCACTGCCCTGTTCCACCCTCCTGACCACTCTGTAACGGCTAACAGCTAACAGCTAACAGAATTACAATTCACTGCCCTGTCCCACCCTCCTGTTATGTAAGGGTCAGTATATAGGTAGACAGTGACTAGGTTTGTTCGTCAGCCAGTGAAGAGTATTAGGGAGTATAAATATGGCCATGTCCACAGGGATTACACTGGGGCCTTATACAACCTGACAGAGAGAGACACACACACACACACACACACACACACACACACACACACACACACACACACACACACACACACACCACCCTGATATAGGTTGTGACACTAACAGCAGCATCAACAGGTCGAGTACAATAGAGGCCACAGAGATGGGGGGAGGAGAGAGGGAGATCTTGTTGACATGGACTCTACCTGTGTGTGTGTGTGTGTGTGTGTGTGTGTGTGTGTGTGTGTGTGTGTGTGTGTGTGTGTGTGTGTGTGTGTGTGTGTGTGTGTGTGTGTGTGCCATATGGCTGGTGGATTAAGGTGTTAGTCCTGGGGACCAGGTGACAGCAGGGAGAGAGCCAGCCGCAGTAAAGGCTTAACTGATAATTGATTAGGCCTCTAATCGAATAACTCTGACCCTGCTACTTAGAAACACCAATCCTACTGCACCGTTCCAACGTGACCCGGCACACACACACACACACACACACACACACACACACACACACACACAAACACACATTCCGTCAGTAGCCTACCTGTGGTCTGGTATACCAGTGCTGTGTTGATGTTATCATAAACATGACATTACCGAGGCAACATTATGACCTACTGCTGTTGTTACCGAGGCAACATTATGACCTACTGCTGTTGTTACCGAGGCAACATTATGACCTACTGCTGTTGTTCCCGAGGCAACATTATGACCTACTGCTGTTGTTACCGAGGCAACATTATGACCTACTGCTGTTGTTACCGAGGCAACATTATGACCTACTGCTGTTGTTACCGAGACAACATTATGACCTACTGCTGTTGTTACCGAGGCAACATTATGACCTACTGCTGTTGTTACCGAGGCAACATTATGACCTACTGCTGTTGTTGCCGAGGCAACATTATGACCTACTGCTGTTGTTACCGAGGCAACATTATGACCGACTGCTGTTGTTACCGAGGCAACATTATGACCTACTGCTGTTGTTACCGAGGTAACATTGTGACCTACTGCTAGTTAACTTCTCTACCTGGTGAACCAGTGATTGATTCATTGATTAATGTCTCTGATTGGTCGGGCAGATAGAAACATTGATTGAAAAACAGATTAATGTCTCTAATTGGTCAAGCAGTTGACCTGTACCAGGTGTGGGTCAGAATCAGTACCTGGTTAGAGAGGGAGAACGACAGTCAGCATACATGCTCACCTGCTAAACGTGATAGTAGACCTACATGCTAAACTGATAAACCTGACAGTAGACCTGCATACTAAACCTGACAGTAGACCTACATACTAAACTGATAAACCTGACAGTAGACCTACATACTAAACCTGACAGTAGACCTACATACTAAACCTGACAGTAGACCTACATACTAAACCTGACAGTAGACCTACATACTAAACCTGACAGTAGACCTACATACTAAACCTGACAGTAGACCTACATGCTAAATCTGACAGTAGACCTACAGTGGGGCAAAAAGTATTTAGTCAGTCACCAATTGTGCAAGTTCTCCCACTTAAAAAGATGAGAGAGGCCTGTAATTGTCATCATAGGTACACTTCAACTATGACAGACAAAATGAAGAGAAGAAAATCCCAAAAATCACATTGTAGGATTTTTTATGAATTTATTTGCAAATTATGGTGGAAAACAAGTATTTGGTCAATAACAAATGTTTATCTCAATACTTTGTTATGTACCCTTTGTTGGCAATGACAGAGGTCAAACGTTTTCTGTAAGTCTTCACAAGGTTTTCAAACACTGTTGCTGGTATTTTGGCCCATTCCTCCATGCAGACCTCCTCTAGAGCAGTGATGTTTTGGGGCTGTTGCTGGGCAACACGGACTTTCAACTCCCTCCAAAGATTTTCTATGGGGTTGAGATCTGGAGACTGGCTAGGCCACTCCAGGACATTGAAATGCTTCTTACGAAGCCACTCCTTCGTTGCCCGGGCGGTGTGTTTGGGATCATTGTCATGCTGAAAGACCCAGCCACGTTTCATCTTCAATGCCCTTGCTGATGGAAGGAGGTTTTCACTCAAAATCTCACGATACATGGCCCCGTTCATTCTTTCCTTTACACGGATCAGTCGTCCTGGTCCCTTTGCAGAAAAACAGCCCCAAAGCATGATGTTTCCACCCCCATGCTTCACAGTAGGTATGGTGTTCTTTGGATGCAACTCAGCATTCTTTGTCCTCCAAACATGAAGAGTTGAGTTTTTACCAAAAAGTTATATTTTGGTTTCATCTGACCATATGACATTCTCCCAATCTTCTTCTGGATCATCCAAATGCTCTCTAGCAAACTTCAGACGGGCCTGGACATGTACTGGCTTAAGCAGGGGGACACGTCTGGCACTGCAGGATTTGAGTCCCTGGCGGCGTAGTGTGTTACTGATGGTAGGCTTTGTTACTTTGGTCCCAGCTCTCTACAGGTCATTCGCTAAGTCCCCCGTGTGGTTCTGGGATTTTTGCTCACCGTTCATGTGATCATTTTGACCCCACGGGGTGAGATCTTGCGTGGAGCCCCAGATCGAGGGAGATTATCAGTGGTCTTGTATGTCTTCCATTTCCTAGTAATTGCTCCCACAGTTGATTTCTTTAAACCAAGCTGCTTACCTATTGCAGATTCAGTCTTCCCAGCCTGGTGCAGGTCTACAATTTTGTTTCTGGTGTCCTTTGACAGCTCTTTGGTCTCGGCCATAGTGGAGTTTGGAGTGTGACTGTTTGAGGTTGTGGACAGGTGTCTTTTATACTGATAACAAGTTCAAACAGGTGCCATTAATACAGGTAACGAGTGGAGGACAGAGGAGCCTCTTAAAGAAGAAGTTACAGGTCTGTGAGAGCCACAATTCTTGCTTGTTTGTAGGTGACCAAATACTTATTTTCCACCATAATTTGCAAATAAATTCATTAAAAATCCTACAATGTGATTTTCTGGATTTTTTTTTAAGTGGGAGAACTTTTTTTTGCCCCACTGTACATAATAAACCTGACAGTAGACCTACATACTAAACCTGACAGTAGACCTACATACTAAACCTGACAGTAGACTACATACTAAACCTGACAGTAGACCTACATACTAAACCTGACAGTAGACCTACATAATAAACCTGACAGTAGACTACATACTAAACCTGACAGTAGACCTACATACTAAACCTGACAGTAGACCTACATACTAAACCTGACAGTAGACCTACATACTAAACCTGACAGTAGACCTACATACTAAACCTGACAGTAGACCTACATACTAAACCTGACAGTAGACCTACATAATAAACCTGACAGTAGACCTACATACTAAACCTGACAGTAGACCTACATACTAAACCTGACAGTAGACCTACATAATAAACCTGACAGTAGACCTACATTCTACACTGATAAACCTGACAGTAGACCTACATGCTAAACCTGACAGTAGACCTACATACTAAACCTGACAGTAGACCTAAATATTAAACCTGACAGTAGACCTACATTCTACACTGATAAACCTGACAGTAGACCTACATGCTAAACCTGACAGTAGACCTACATACTAAACCTGACAGTAGACCTAAATATTAAACCTGACAGTAGACCTAAATATTAAACCTGACAGTTGACCTAAATATTAAACCTGACAGTAGACCTACATAATAAACCTGACAGTAGACCTACATACTAAACCTGACAGTAGACCTACATAATAAATCTGACAGTAGACCTACATACTAAACCTGACAGTAGACCTACATAATAAACCTGACAGTAGACCTACATACTAAACCTGACAGTAGACCTACATACTAAACCTGACAGTAGACCTACATACTAAACCTGACAGTAGACCTACATACTAAACCTGACAGTAGACCTACATAATAAACCTGACAATAGACCTACAAACTAAACCTGACAGTAGACCTACATACTAAACCTGACAGTAGACCTACATTCTACACTGATAAACCTGACAGTAGACCTACATACTAAACCTGACAGTAGACCTACATACTAAACCTGACAGTAGACCTACATAATAAACCTGACAGTAGACATACATAATAAACCTGACAGTAGACCTACATACTAAACTGATAAACCTGACAGTAGACCTACATGCTAAACATGACAGTAGACCTACATACTAAACCTGACAGTAGACCTACATACTAAACCTGACAGTAGACCTACATGCTAAACTGATAAACCTGACAGTAGACCTACATACTAAACCTGACAGTAGACCTAAATATTAAACCTGACAGTAGACCTACATACTAAACCTGACAGTAGACCTACATACTAAACCTGACAGTAGACCTACATACTAAACCTGACAGTAGACCTACATACTAAACTGATAAACCTGACAGTAGACCAACATACTAAACCTGACAGTAGACCTACATACTAAACTGATAAACCTGACAGTAGACTTACATACTAAACTGATACACCTGACAGTAGACCTACATGCTAAACCTGACAGTAGACCTACATGCTAAACCTGACAGTAGACCTACATACTAAACCTGACAGTAGACCTACATACTAAACCTGACAGTAGACCTACATACTAAACTGATAAACCTGAACAACCCTCCATGACCCATCCATCAGACTTCTGAACTTAACTAACACATCTGTCTTGATTAATTAACACATCCACCTGTCTTGACTAATTAACACATCCATCTGTCTTGACTAATTAACACATCAATCTGTCTTGACTAACTAACACATCCATCTGTCTTGATTAATTAGCATATCCATCTGTCTTGATTAATTAACACATCCATCTGTCTTGACTAATTAACACATCCATCTCTCTTGATTAATTAACACATCCATCTGTCTTGATTAATTAACGCATCCATCTGTCTTGACTAATTAACGCATCCATCTGTCTTGACTAATTAACGCATCCATCTGTCTTGACTAATTAACGCATCCATCTGTCTTGACTAATTAATGCATCCATCTGTCTTGACTAATTAACGCATCCATCTGTCTTGACTAATTAACACATCCATCTGTCTTGACTAATTAACACATCCATCTGTCTTGATTAATTAACACATCCATATGTCTTGATTAATTAACACATCCATCTGTCTTGACTAATTAACACATCCATCTGTCTTGACTAACTAACACATCCATCTGTCTTGATTAATTAGCACATCCATCTGTCTTGATTAATTAACACATCCATCTGTCTTGACTAATTAACACATCCATCTTTCTTGACTAATTAACACATCAATCTGTCTTGACTAACTAACACATCCATCTGTCTTGATTAATTAGCATATCCATCTGTCTTGATTAATTAACACATCCATCTGTCTTGACTAATTAACACATCCATCTGTCTTGACTAATTAACACATCCATCTCTCTTGATTAATTAACACATCCATCTGTCTTGACCAACTCAGATCTATCTTTCTTGATTAATAAAGGAGCATAATATTTATATTGTTGTAATATTTTTGCGTTGTTATTTCAGAAAATGACAAGGCAATAAATATATAAATATACTGCTAGTTAATTAAGAAAGTTAGATGTTAGTTAATCAAGAAATATACTGATTAGGTAACCTTATCTTTCATAATTACCAAACAATATATTTCAGAATTAACTACCTGTATATTATCTTAATTAACTAACTGTATATTATCTTAATTAACTAACAGTATATTATCTTAATTAATTAACTACCTGTATATTATCTTAATTAACTACCGGTATATTATCTTAATTAACTAACTGTATATTATCTTAATTAACTAACTGTATATTATCTTAATTAACTACCTGTATATTATCTTAATTAACTACCTGTATATTATCTTAATTAACTAACTGTATATTATCTTAATTAACTACCTGTATATTATCTTAATTAACTACCTGTATATTATCTTAATTAACTACCTGTATATTATCTTAATTAACTACCGGTATATTATCTTAATTAACTAACTGTATATTTCTTAATTAACTACCTGTATATTTCTTAATTAACTAACAGTATATTATCTTAATTAACTACCGGTATATTATCTTAATTAACTACCTGTATATTATCTTAATTAACTAACTGTATATTATCTTAATTAACTACCTGTATATTATCTTAATTAACTACCTGTATATTATCTTAATTAACTACCTGTATATTATCTTAATTAACTACCGGTATATTATCTTAATTAACTAACTGTATATTTCTTAATTAACTAACAGTATATTTCTTAATTAACTAACAGTATATTATCTTGATTAATTAACTACCTGTATATTATCTTAATTAACTAACTGTATATTTCTTAATTAACTACCTGTATATTTCTTAATTAACTAACAGTATATTTCTTAATTAACTAACAGTATATTATCTTAATTAACTAACTGTATATTTCTTAATTAACTAACTGTATATTATCTTAATTAACTAACTGTATATTATCTTAATTAACTACCTGTATATTATCTTAATTAACTACCTGTATATTTCTTAATTAACTAACAGTATATTTCTTAATTAACTAACAGTATATTATCTTAATTAATTAACTACCTGTATATTATCTTAATTAACTAACTGTATATTTCTTAATTAACTAACAGTATATTATCTTAATTAATTAACTACCTGTATATTATCTTAATTAACTAACAGTATATTTCTTAATTAACTAACAGTATATTATCTTAATTAATTAACTACCTGTATATTATCTTAATTAACTAACTGTATATTTCTTAATTAACTAACAGTATATTATCTTAATTAATTAACTACCTGTATATTATCTTAATTAACTAACTGTATATTTCTTAATTAACTAACAGTATATTATCTTAATTAATTAACTACCTGTATATTATCTTAATTAACTAACTGTATATTTCTTAATTAACTAACAGTATATTTCATAATTAGACAACACATGTATTGATTTACTTTATTCATCTCATATGTATATACTGTACTCTATACCATCTACTGCATCTTGATGTAATACATGTATCACTAGCCACTTTAAACTATGCCACTTTGTTTACATACCCTACATTACTCATCTCATATGTATATACTGTACTCGATACCATCTACTGCATCTTGCCTATGCTGTTCTGTACCATCACTTATTCATATATCTTTATGTACATATTCTTTATCCCCTTACACTTGTGTCTATATGGTAGTAGTTTTGGAATTGTTAGCTAGATTACTCGTTGGTTATTACTGCATTGTCGGAACTAGAAGCACAAGCATTTCGCTACACTCGCATTAACATCTGCTAACCATGTGTATGTGACAAATAAATGTGATTTGATTTGTTGTTAAATGTATTTATTGTGTAGCCTACGCTATTCTCCTTTTATCTGCCATGTAGACGTATTCTGAAATAAAACTCTACTCAACCAGCAGGGCCTTATAGGAGCAGCCATGGCCAAGACGCGCGCACACACACACACACACTGAGCCGTGCTCCTCACCTTTCGGGAAGGGGTTCGGTTGGACCACGTAAAGGAACGCGTGCACCATGTGGAACAGAACACCGATGGCACCGGGCTCGTAGTAGGCGTGCGTGTCGTACACACCGGAGGGCACGAACCCAAAGTCTAGGGGTTCTACCGGGGGCGGGGACCGCTGCTGCCGCGTGCTCACGGACGCGGAGTCTGCCTGCAGTTTGCTCGTCGGGTCTTCACGTTCCGGGGAGTCCCGGGGTTGATGACGTAGCTCCCCGGTGCTGCCCCAACACAGCAGCAACACGAGCCCCGCTCTCCACAGCATGGCTTGAGACTAGTCCTTGCAAAACGCACTCCAAATAAAACGGTAAAAGAACACGGAATGAGAGAGAGAGAAAAGAGGTGGTGACCTGTCTCCACCGTCTGAAAGAAAGAAAGAAACTGCAACGACAGAAGTCCAAATTTCAGATAGTCCCGTAAAGTACTGTTACGTCTTGTTGTCGCGGTTAAACATGTCTCCAGTGACACTTGTTGTCTCTAGAGGTGGAATGAACCGTACTAATGCTCATCCGACGGCGCGCGGGCACGTGATGAGTTCGGGTGCGCAGGCCCGTTGATCCCAGTGTGAGCTGCGGTCTCGTGTGTTTGTCACTTACCGTTCTGTCCTAGTCAGACACCTGACAGCTGTCAGCTTTCCGTCTTTTTGGCATGAGCTAACCAAAACACGAATATTACAAACAGAGACAGAGAGACAGAGACTCAGAGAGAGAGACAGAGAAACAGAGACAGAGACAGAGAGAGAGAGACAGAGAGAGAGAGAGCACAGTATGTGTGGAAGTAATAGACTAAATAGGACAATTAACTGCGAAGGGTGTGTGTGTGTGTGTGTGTGTGTGTGTGTGTGTGTGTGTGTGTGTGTGTGTGTGTGTGAGAGAGAGAGAGAGAGAGAGACAGAGAAAGGTTTTACTGCATTACATGGGCATGCTATCTTTTTGATTTGGTCCTGCCATGCGTCACTTGAGTGGGTTGAGTCACTGACGTGATCTTCCTGTCTGGGTTGGCGCCCTCCCTTGGGTTGTGCCTTGGCGGAGATCTTTGTGGGCTATACTCGGCCTTGTCTCAGGATGGTAAGTTGGTGGTTGAAGGTATACCCCTAGTGGTGTGGGGGCTGTGCTTTGGCAAAGTGGGTGGGGTTATATCCTACCTGTTTGGCCCTGCCTGGGGGTATCATCGGATGTGGCCACAGTGTCTCCTGACCCCTCCTGTCTCAGCCTCCAGTATTTATGCCGCAGTAGTTTATGTGTTGGGGGGCTAGGGTCAGTTTGTTATATCTGGAGTACTTCTCCTGTCTTATCCGGTGTCCTGTGTGAATTTAAGTTTGCTCTCTCTAATTCTCTCTTTCCCTCTTTCTCTCTTTCTCTCTTTCTCTCTTTCTCTCTCTCAGAGGACCTGAGCCCTAGAACCATGCCTCAGGACTACCTGACATGATGACTCCTTGCTGTCCCCAGTCCACCTGGCCGTGCTGCTGCTCCAGTTTCAACTGTTCTGCCTTATTATTATTCGACCATGCTGGTCATTTATGAACATTTGAACATCTTGGCCATGTTCTGTTATAATCTCCACCCGGCACAGCCAGAAGAGGACTGGCCACCCCACATAGCCTGGTTCCTCTCTAGGTTTCTTCCTAGGTTTTGGCCTTTCTAGGGAGTTTTTCCTAGCCACCGTGCTTCTACAACTGCATTGCTTGCTGTTTGGGGTTTTAGGCTGGGTTTCTGTACAGCACTTTGAGATATCATCTGATGTAAGAACGGCTATATAAATACATTTGATTTGATTTTGATTTGAGAGAGAGTGTGTGTGAGAGAGACACCATCCACCACTTCACCATCCAAAGGGTAATTAATAACTTCACCATCCAAAGGGATTATTAATAACTTCACCATCCAAAGGGTAATTAATAACTTCACCATCCAAAGGGTCATTAATAACTTCACCATCCAAAGGGTAATTAATAACTTCACCATCCAAAGGGTAATTAATAACTTCACCATCCAAAGGGTAATTAATAACTTCACCATCCAAAGGGTAATTAATAACTTCACCATCTAAAGGGTAATTAATAACTTCACCATCCAAAGGGTAATTAATAACTTCACCATCCAAAGGGTAATTAATAACTTCACCATCCAAAGGGTAATTAATAACTTCACCATCTAAAGGGTAATTAATAACTTCACCATCCAAAGGGTCATTAATAACTTCACCATCCAAAGGGTCATTAATAACTTCACCATCCAAAGGGTCATTAATAACTTCACCATCCAAAGGGTAATTAATAACTTCACCATCCAAAGGGTAATTAATAACTTCACCATCCAAAGGGTAATTAATAACTTCACCATCCAAAGGGTAATTAATAACTTCACCATCTAAAGGGTAATTAATAACTTCACCATCCAAAGGGTCATTAATAACTTCACCATCCAAAGGGTAATTAATAACTTCACCATCCAAAGGGTAATTAATAACTTCACCATCCAAAGGGATTATTAATAACTTCACCATCTAAAGGGTAATTAATAACTTCACCATCCAAAGGGTAATTAATAACTTCACCATCCAAAGGGTAATTAATAACTTCATGCTCAAAGGGATATTCAACGTCTGCTTTCTGTTTTACCAATAGGTGATCTAGTATAGTATACCTTCTTTGCGAGGCATTGGAAACTGTTTTACCAGTAGGTGATATAGTATAGTATACCTTCTTTGCGAGGCATTGGAAACTGTTTTACCAGTAGGTGATATAGTATAGTATACCTTCTTTGCGAGGCATTGGAAACTGTTTTACTAATAGGTGATATAGTATAGTATACCTTCGTTGCGAGGCATTGGGAACTGTTTTACCAGTAGGTGATATAGTATAGTATACCTTCTTTGCGAGGCATTGGAAACTGTTTTACCAGTAGGTGATATAGTATAGTATACCTTCTTTGCGAGGCATTGGAAACTGTTTTACCAATAGGTGATATAGTATAGTATACCTTCTTTGCGAGGCATTGGAAACTGTTTTACCAGTAGGTGATATAGTATAGTATACCTTCTTTGCGAGGCATTGGGAACTGTTTTACCAGTAGGTGATATAGTATAGTATACCTTCTTTGCGAGGCATTGGAAACTGTTTTACTAATAGGTGATATAGTATAGTATACCTTCGTTGCGAGGCATTGGGAACTGTTTTACCAGTAGGTGATATAGTATAGTATACCTTCTTTGCGAGGCATTGGAAACTGTTTTACCAGTAGGTGATATAGTATAGTATACCTTCTTTGCGAGGCATTGGAAACTGTTTTACCAGTAGGTGATATAGTATAGTATACCTTCTTTGCGAGGCATTGGGAACTGTTTTACCAATAGGTGATATAGTATAGTATACCTTCTTTGCGAGGCATTGGAAACTGTTTTACCAATAGGTGATATAGTATAGTATACCTTCTTTGCGAGGCATTGGAAACTGTTTTACCAGTAGGTGATATAGTATAGTATACCTTCTTTGCGAGGCATTGGGAACTGTTTTACCAGTAGGTGATATAGTATAGTATACCTTCTTTGCGAGGCATTGGAAACTGTTTTACTAATAGGTGATATAGTATAGTATACCTTCTTTGCGAGGCATTGGAAACTGTTTTACTAATAGGTGATATAGTATAGTATACCTTCTTTGCGAGGCATTGGAAACTGTTTTACCAGTAGGTGATATAGTATAGTATACCTTCTTTGCGAGGCATTGGAAACTGTTTTACCAGTAGGTGATATAGTATAGTATACCTTCTTTGCGAGGCATTGGAAACTGTTTTACCAGTAGGTGATATAGTATAGTATACCTTCTTTGCGAGGCATTGGGAACTGTTTTACCAATAGGTGATATAGTATAGTATACCTTCTTTGCGAGGCATTGGAAACTGTTTTACCAGTAGGTGATATAGTATAGTATACCTTCTTTGCGAGGCATTGGGAACTGTTTTACCAGTAGGTGATATAGTATAGTATACCTTCTTTGCGAGGCATTGGGAACTGTTTTACCAATAGGTGATATAGTATAGTATACCTTCTTTGCGAGGCATTGGGAACTGTTTTACCAGTAGGTGATATAGTATAGTATACCTTCTTTGCGAGGCATTGGGAACTGTTTTACCAGTAGGTGATATAGTATAGTATACCTTCTTTGCGAGGCATTGGAAACTGTTTTACCAGTAGGTGATATAGTATAGTATACCTTCTTTGCGAGGCATTGGGAACTGTTTTACCAGTAGGTGATATAGTATAGTATACCTTCTTTGCGAGGCATTGGGAACTGTTTTACCAGTAGGTGATATAGTATAGTATACCTTCTTTGCGAGGCATTGGAAACTGTTTTACCAGTAGGTGATATAGTATAGTATACCTTCTTTGCGAGGCATTGGAAACTGTTTTACCAGTAGGTGATATAGTATAGTATACCTTCTTTGCGAGGCATTGGAAACTGTTTTACCAGTAGGTGATATAGTATAGTATACCTTCTTTGCGAGGCATTGGAAACTGTTTTACCAGTAGGTGATATAGTATAGTATACCTTCTTTGCGAGGCATTGGGAACTGTTTTACTAATAGGTGATATAGTATAGTATACCTTCTTTGCGAGGCATTGGGAACTGTTTTACCAGTAGGTGATATAGTATAGTATACCTTCTTTGCGAGGCATTGGAAACTGTTTTACCAGTAGGTGATATAGTATAGTATACCTTCTTTGCGAGGCATTGGGAACTGTTTTACCAGTAGGTGATATAGTATAGTATACCTTCTTTGCGAGGCATTGGAAACTGTTTTACTAATAGGTGATATAGTATAGTATACCTTCTTTGCGAGGCATTGGAAACTGTTTTACCAGTAGGTGATATAGTATAGTATACCTTCTTTGCGAGGCATTGGAAAACCTCCCTGGTCTTTGTGGTTGAATCTGTGTTTGAAATTCACTGCTCGACTGAGGGACCTTACAGATAATTGTATGTGTGGGGTACAGAGATGTCATTAAAACACAGTTTTCCTCCTGAACTTATTACGGCCACAACAACAAAGGGGTCGAATACTTATTGACTCAAGACATTTCAGCTTTTCCTTTTTTAATGAACTTGTTAAAAATGTAGACCAACATAATTCCACTATGACATTATGGGGTGTTGTGTGTCACCCAGGGACCCAACATATAGTCATTATAAATTCAGACGGTAACAACAACAACATGTGGAATAGAGTCAAGGGGTGTGAACTTCCTCCAGGAAGTGTGATGTCACGTAGTGTGAGTCTTAAAGGGGCATTCAACACAGTTCAGTTACACAGGATGGTGAGAGAGTCTGTGGGGGGAACCAACCAGATGGTGAGAGAGTTTGTGTGTGTGGGGTTCGTTGTCATCACTCTCCTGGAGCAGATTAATGGTTAAATGTACTGTTAAAATGACATTTTTGTCTTTATTTTAATTTTTTTTACAAATTGACAAAACATCTTTAAAGGAAAAACCAACCGGTCAGTTTGTGTTAAACACCATCATCATCATCAGAGTGTCTTCTTAACGCTTCATAGTCCAGCTGTAAGGATCCTTAAGGAGCTTCACGTAGTGTTACGACCTCACTACGACAGCTGACATAACAGCCGCGTTGTTAATAAATAAAATACCCAGAGTTCAGTCCTGCGAGTCCATCTGAGTGCACGACCTCTTAACCCCTGGCCAGTCTCTTGTTGCCATGGTATCAGCCAGTCAATTGTGTGTGTGTGTGTGTGTGTGTGTGTGTGTGTGTGTGTGTGTGTGTGTCAGTCGATGCGGTTTCCACAGATAGTGAAGCGGTCGATCTCCAATAGGTCTTTCTTGGGGGCGGGGTTTCTATGTTTAAGCCCCTCTCCTTCCTCTCCCGTTGCCGCGGAGATGTCCTTGTCGCCGTCCTCGCCGTCGGGCGTGGTCAGGAAGTGATCGTCTGATTGGCTGGTTGGCAGAGTGGAGGCGGGACTCTCTTGCTGGTGGTTGGTTGGCTGACAAGTGACTGACGCTGAAGACACGACCCCCTCTTCTACGATTGGCTCACCTTGTGGGTTGGGGTTAGCAACCGTTACCATGGAGATTCTATTTTTCTTTATTTAAACAGTTCTGAACAACAATGATATTTATGTCAGGAAGAGAGACTAGAACAATCAGCAGGGAGGAGAGAAGAGGAGGATGGGAGAGGAGTAGGGGGGAAGAGGGGGTGGTGTGTGTTACCTGGGGGGGTGGTGTGTGTGTGTTACCTGGAGGGGTGGTGTGTGTTACCTGGAGGGGTGGTGTGTGTTACCTGGAGGGGTGGTGTGTGTTACCTGGAGGGGTGGTGTGTGTGTTACCTGGAGGGGTGGTGTGTGTTACCTGGAGGGGTGGTGTGTGTTACCTGGAGGGGTGGTATGTTACCTGGAGGGGTGGTATGTTACCTGGAGGGGTGGTATGTTACCTGGAGGGGTGGTGTGTGTTACCTGGAGGGGTGGTGTGTGTTACCTGGAGGGGTGGTGTGTGTTACCTGGAGGGGTGGTGTGTGTGTGTTACCTGGGGGGGTGGTGTGTGTGTGTTACCTGGAGGGGTGGTGTGTGTTACCTGGAGGGGTGGTGTGTGTGTTACCTGGAGGGGTGGTGTGTGTTACCTGGAGGGGTGGTATGTTACCTGGAGGGGTGGTATGTTACCTGGAGGGGTGGTGTGTGTTACCTGGAGGGGTGGTGTGTGTTACCTGGGGGGGTGGTGTGTGTGTGTTACCTGGAGGGGTGGTGTGTGTTACCTGGAGGGGTGGTGTGTTACCTGGAGGGGTGGTGTGTGTGTTACCTGGAGGGGTGGTGTGTGTGTTACCTGGAGGGGTGGTGTGTGTGTTACCTGGAGGGGTGGTGTGTGTTACCTGGAGGGGTGGTGTGTGTTACCTGGAGGGGTGGTATGTTACCTGGAGGGGTGGTATGTTACCTGGAGGGGTGGTGTGTGTTACCTGGAGGGGTGGTGTGTGTTACCTGGAGGGGTGGTGTGTGTTACCTGGAGGGGTGGTGTGTGTTACCTGGAGGGGTGGTGTGTGTTACCTGGAGGGGTGGTGTGTGTGTGTTACCTGGGGGGGTGGTGTGTGTGTGTTACCTGGAGGGGTGGTGTGTGTGTTACCTGGAGGGGTGGTGTGTGTGTTACCTGGAGGGGTGGTGTGTGTGTTACCTGGAGGGGTGGTGTGTGTTACCTGGAGGGGTGGTATGTTACCTGGAGGGGTGGTATGTTACCTGGAGGGGTGGTGTGTGTTACCTGGAGGGGTGGTATGTTACCTGGAGGGGTGGTATGTTACCTGGAGGGGTGGTGTGTGTTACCTGGAGGGGTGGTGTGTGTTACCTGGAGGGGTGGTGTGTGTTACCTGGAGGGGTGGTGTGTGTGTGTTACCTGGGGGGGTGGTGTGTGTGTGTTACCTGGAGGGGTGGTGTGTGTTACCTGGAGGGGTGGTGTGTGTGTTACCTGGAGGGGTGGTGTGTGTTACCTGGAGGGGTGGTATGTTACCTGGAGGGGTGGTATGTTACCTGGAGGGGTGGTGTGTGTTACCTGGAGGGGTGGTGTGTGTTACCTGGGGGGGTGGTGTGTGTTACCTGGAGGGGTGGTATGTTACCTGGAGGGGTGGTATGTTACCTGGAGGGGTGGTATGTTACCTGGAGGGGTGGTGTGTGTTACCTGGAGGGGTGGTGTGTGTTACCTGGAGGGGTGGTGTGTGTTACCTGGAGGGGTGGTGTGTGTGTGTTACCTGGGGGGGTGGTGTGTGTGTGTTACCTGGAGGGGTGGTGTGTGTGTGTAACCTGGAGGGGTGGTATGTTACCTGGAGGGGTGGTGTGTGTTACCTGGAGGGGTGGTGTGTGTTACCTGGAGGGGTGGTGTGTGTGTTACCTGGGGGGGTGGTGTGTGTTACCTGGGGGGGGTGGTGTGTGTTACCTGGAGGGGTGGTATGTTACCTGGAGGGGTGGTATGTTACCTGGAGGGGTGGTATGTTACCTGGAGGGGTGGTGTGTGTTACCTGGAGGGGTGGTGTGTGTGTTACCTGGGGGGGTGGTGTGTGTGTGTTACCTGGAGGGGTGGTGTGTGTGTGTTACCTGGAGGGGTGGTATGTTACCTGGAGGGGTGGTGTGTGTTACCTGGAGGGGTGGTGTGTGTTACCTGGAGGGGTGGTGTGTGTGTTAACTGGGGGGGTGGTGTGTGTTACCTGGGGGGGGTGGTGTGTGTTACCTGGGGGGGTGGTGTGTGTTACCTGGGGGGGGTGGTGTGTGTTACCTGGGGGGGGTGGTGTGTGTTACCTGGAGGGGTGGTGTGTTACCTGGAGGGGTGGTGTGTGTTACCTGGAGGGGTGGTGTGTGTGTTACCTGGGGGGGTGGTGTGTGTTACCTGGGGGGGTGGTGTGTGTTACCTGGGGGGGGTGGTGTGTGTTACCTGGAGGGGTGGTGTGTGTTACCTGGGGGGGTGGTGTGTGTTACCTGGAGGGGTGGTGTGTGTGTTACCTGGGGGGGTGGTGTGTGTGGGTCTGTGTGCTCTAGAGTTGGAGCGGCTGGAGGCAGCAGAGGGGGGAGACTGGAACAGCTTCTCCTCCATATTGGCTTCTTTGACGAACACACAGGACGTTCCCAGCAACACGATACTGTTCAGTACCTTCAGAGAGATCATCCTACACACACACACACACACACACACACACACACACACACACACACACACACACACACACACACACACACACACACACACACACACACAGAGTTAAAGATACCCTTTGGGGTAGTAAGTGGGCAAAAGACCCCATCATACCAGAACTGGATAACAGACCCCATCAGACCAGAGCTGGACAACAGACCCCATCAGACCAGAGCTGGACAACAGACCCCATCAGACCAGAGCTGGACAAAAGACCCCATCAGACCAGAGCTGGACAACAGACCCCATCAGACCAGAGCTGGACAACAGACCCCATCAGACCAGAGCTGGACAACAGACCCCATCATACCAGAGCTGGACAACAGACCCCATCAGACCAGAGCTGGACAACAGACCCCATCAGACCAGAGCTGGTTGATACAGACAACAGACCCCATCAGACCAGAGCTGGACAACAGACCCCATCAGACCAGAGCTGGACAACAGACCCCACCAGACCAGAGCTGGACAACAGACCCCATCAGACCAGAGCTGGACAACAGACCCCATCATACCAGAGCTGGACAACAGACCCCATCAGACCAGAGCTGGACAACAGACCCCATCATACCAGAGCTGGACAACAGACCCCATCAGACCAGAGCTGGACAACAGACCCCATCAGACCAGAGCTGGACAACAGACCCCATCAGACCAGAGCTGGACAACAGACCCCATCAGACCAGAGCTGGACAACAGACCCCAACAGACCAGAGCTTGACCCATTTTGCTCGACAACGATAAACACAAGATTTCATTTTTAATTAAATTTTCACCTCAAACGGCGTCCTCATCTTAGTGACATACTGTCCTCGTCTTAGTGACATACTGCAGATAGAGAGAGGTTTCATTTCCTCAGTAGAGAGTTGAGAAATGGCGTCCTCATCTTAGTGACATACTGCAGATAGAGAGAGGTTTAATTTCCTCAGTAGAGTTGAGAAATACCTCTCTTCCTTCACGTGTGTGAGGCCCATCCGATATTGGACAGAAGTGGTCGTTTAGGCCCTGGGGCCACTAGGGGGGCTTTTAAAATGGCGTTTTACCCCCAGGTACAAGAGAAGACATCTTACCCCCAGGTAGAAGAGAAGGTGTCTTACCCCCAGGTACAAGAGGAGGTGTCTTACTCCCAGGTAGAAGAGAAGGCGTCTTACCCCCAGGTACAATAGAAGGTGTCTTACCCCCAGGTACAATAGAAGGTGTCTTACTCCCAGGTAGAAGAGAAGGTGTCTTATCCCAGGTAGAAGAGAAGGTGTCTTATCCCAGGTAGAAGAGAAGGTGTCTTATCCCCAGGTAGAAGAGAAAGTGTCTTACCCCAGGTACAAGAGAAGGTGTCTTACCCCCAGGTAGATAAGGTATCTTACCCCAGGTAGAAGAGAAAGTGTCTTACCCCAAGTAGAAGAGAAGACATCTTACCCCAGGTAGATAAGAAGGCACCTTACCCCAGGTAGAAGAGAAGGTGTCTTACCCCAGGTAGAAGAGAAGACGTCTTACCCCAGGTAGAAGAGAAGGTGTCTTAACCCCAGGTAGAAGAGAAGACGTCTTACCCCAGGTAGAAGAGAAGACGTCTTACCCCAGGTAGAAGAGAAGGTGTCTTACCCCCAGGTAGAAGAGAAGGTGTCTTACCCCAGGTAGAAGTGAAGACATCTTACCCCAGGTAGAAGTGAAGACATCTTACCGCAGGTAGAAGAGAAGACGTCTTATACCCGGGTAGAAGAGAAGGTGTCTTACCCCCAGGTAGATAAGAAGGCGTCTTACCCCCAGGTAGAAGAGAATACGTCTTACCCCCAGGTAGAAGAGAATACGTCTTACCCCCAGGTAGAAGAGAAGGTGTCTTACCCCCAGGTAGAAGAGAAGACATCTTAACCCCAGGTAGAAGAGAAGGTGTCTTACCCCCAGGTAGAAGAGAAGGTGTCTTACCCCCAGGTAGAAGAGAAGGTGTCTTAACCCCAGGTAGAAGAGAAGGTGTCTTACCCCCAGGTAGAAGAGAAGGTGTCTTAACTACAGGTAGAAGAGAAGGTGTCTTACCCCCAGGTAGATAAGAAGGCGTCTTACCCCCAGGTAGAAGAGAAGACATCTTACCCCAGGTAGAAGAGAAGACATCTTACCCCAGGTAGAAGAGAAGACATCTTACCCCAGGTAGAAGAGAAGACATCTTACCCCAGGTAGAAGAGAAGACATCTTACCCCAGGTAGAAGAGAAGACATCTTACCCCAGGTAGAAGAGAAGACATCTTACCCCAGGTAGAAGAGAAGACATCTTACCCCAGGTAGAAGAGAAGACATCTTACCCCAGGTAGAAGAGAAAGTGTCTTACCCCAGGTAGAAGAGAAAGTGTCTTACCCCAGGTAGAAGAGAAGACATCTTACCCCAGATAGAAGAGAAGAACACACATGAAGGAGAGAGATCCCTGGATCTTCACTGAGCTGGTCACCACCCTGATCAACTGAAACAGACACACACACACCAAAATCCCTGTCAATAATAACCCTGTCTTCTCCCCCCAGACCTGGGTTCAATATCAATACCAGCCAAATCAATAATAACCCTGTCTCCTCCCCCAGACGTGGGATCAATATCAGCCCAATCAATAAAAACCCTGTCTCCTCCCCCAGACCTGGGATCAATACCAGCCAAATCAATAATAACCCTGTCTCCTCCCCCAGACCTGGGATCAATACCAGCCAAATCAATAATAACCCTGTCTCCTCCCCCCAGACCTGGGTTCAATATCAATACCAGCCAAATCAATAATAACCCTGTCTCCTCCCCCAGACCTGGGATCAATATCAGCCCAATCAATAAAAACCCTGTCTCCTCCCCCCAGACCTGGGTTCAATATCAATACCAGCCAAATCAATAATAACCCTGTCTCCTCCCCCAGACCTGGGATCAATATCAGCCCAATCAATAAAAACCCTGTCTCCCCCCAGACCTGGGTTCAATATCAATACCAGCCAAATCAATAATAACACTGTCTCCTCCCTGCAGACCCAGCCTTAATGAGCTGTAATACTAGTTGAACCCAGGTCTGCAGACCCACCCTTAAAGAGCTGTAATACTAGTTGAACCCAGGCCTGCAGACCCCGCCTTAAAGAGCTGTAATACTAGTTGAACCCATGCCTGCAGACCCAGCCTTAAAGAGCTGTAATACTAGTTGAATCCAGGCCTCCAGACCCAGCCTTAAAGAGCTGTAATACTAGTTGAACCCAGGCCTCCAGACCCAGCCTTAAAGAGCTGTAATACTAGTTGAACCCAGGTCTGCAGACCCACCCTTAAAGAGCTGTAATACTAGTTGAACCCAGGCCTGCAGACCCAGCCTTAAAGAGCTGTAATACTAGTTGAACCCAGGCCTGCAGACCCAGCCTTAAAGAGCTGTAATACTAGTTGAACCCAGGTCTGCAGACCCAGCCTTAAAGAGCTGTAATACTAGTTGAACCCAGGCCTGCAGACCCAGCCTTAAAGAGCTGTAATACTAGTTGAATCCAGGCCTCCAGACCCAGCCTTAAAGAGCTGTAATACTAGTTGAACCCAGGCCTCCAGACCCAGCCTTAAAGAGCTGTAATACTAGTTGAACCCAGGCCTGCAGACCCAGCCTTGAAGAGCTGTAATACTAGTTGAACCCAGGCCTGCAGACCCAGCCTTAAAGAGCTGTAATACTAGTTGAATCCAGGCCTCCAGACCCAGCCTTAAAGAGCTGTAATACTAGTTGAACCCAGGCCTCCAGACCCAGCCTTAAAGAGCTGTAATACTAGTTGAACCCAGGCCTGCAGACCCAGCCTTGAAGAGCTGTAATACTAGTTGAACCCAGGCCTGCAGACCCAGCCTTAAAGAGCTGTAATACTAGTTGAACCCAGGCCTGCAGACCCAGCCTTAAAGAGCTGTAATACTAGGTGAACCCAGGCCTGCAGACCAAGCCTTAAAGAGCTGTAATACTAGTTGAACCCAGGCCTGCAGACCCAGCCTTAAAGAGCTGTAATACTAGTTGAACCCAAGCCTGCAGACCCAGCCTTAAAGAGCTGTAATACTAGTTGAACCCAGGCCTGCAGACCCAGCCTTAAAGAGCTGTAATACTAGTTGAACCCAGGCCTGCAGACCCAGCCTTAAAGAGCTGTAATACTAGTTGAACCCAGGCCTGCAGACCCAGCCTTAAAGAGCTGTAATACTAGTTGAACCCAGGCCTGCAGACCCAGCCTTAAAGAGCTGTAATACTAGTTGAACCCAGGCCTGCAGACCCAGCCTTAAAGAGCTGTAATACTAGTTGAACCCAGGCCTGCAGACCCAGCCAGTCTCTTACCAGCAGAGCTAAAGGCAGTGGAATGAAGCCCATTCTCCTGGAGACTGAGTCACTGTAGTCTGTATAGGCCTGGTAAACAAACACACACCATATGAATAATGACCCGTCAATAACAACTCATCAATAAATCAATACAATATATTAAATTATCAATAATCATCATCAATATTCATGTTTAAATCTCACGTTTTTCTGTCTGCTGCTGACGAGGTCGAACGCCAGGCTGGCGCGGTACTCCCCGTAGACCTGATGACATAGATGTGGTGAACAGATGAGCTCTAATATATCGGCACCCTTGATGACAGTCAGATGTGGTAAACAGATGAGCTCTAATATATCGGCACCCTTGATGACAGTCAGATGTGGTGAACAGATGAGCTCTAATATATCGGCACCCTTGATGACAGTCAGATGTGGTGAACAGATGAGCTCTAATATATCGGCACCCTTGATGACAGTCAGATGTGGTGAACAGATGAGCTCTAATATATCGGCACCCTTGATGACAGTCAGATGTGGTGAACAGATGAGCTCTAATATATCGGCACCCTTGATGACAGTCAGATGTGGTAAACAGATGAGCTCTAATATATCGGCACCCTTGATGACAGTCAGATGTGGTGAACAGATGAGCTCTAATATATCGGCACCCCTGATGACAGTCAGATGTGGTGAACAGATGAGCTCTAATATATCGGCACCCTTGATGACAGTCAGATGTGGTAAACAGATGAGCTCTAATATATCGGCACCCTTGATGACAGTCAGATGTGGTAAACAGATGAGCTCTAATATATCGGCACCCTTGATGACAGTCAGATGTGGTAAACAGATGAGCTCTAATATATCGGCACCCTTGATGACAGTCAGATGTGGTAAACAGATGAGCTCTAATATATCGGCACCCTTGATGACAGTCAGATGTGGTGAACAGATGAGCTCTAATATATCGGCACCCTTGATGACAGTCAGATGTGGTAAACAGATGAGCTCTAATATATCGGCACCCTTTGATGACATAGTTAGATTGACCTGTTTTAAACCGGCTGAATGTTTATTTTTCCCCAGTTGTCACGGTCGTCTAATGAATCAACGGACCAAGGCGCAGCGTGAAAGCAGTTCCACATGTTTATTAAAGGAAACTCACAAAGACAATAAAGAGCAACGAAACGTGACGTTCTGTAGAGCTCACAGGCATCAACACAAAAACAAGATCCCACAAAAACCCAGTGGGGAAAAGGGCTGCCTAAATACGATCCCCAATCAGAGACAACGATAGACAGCTGCCTCTGATTGGGAACCATACCAGGACAACATAGAATTACAAAATCTAGAGTTACCACCCTAGTCACACCCCGACCTAACCAAATTAGAGAATAAAAGGCTCTCTAAGGTCAGGGCGTGACACCTGTAGACACACCCCCAGGAGAGGACGGGCGGAGGGAGGGACACTTACGTCTGCAGTGATGTCGTTATACTAACCCTGAACCACACCCCCAGGAGAGGACGGAGGGAGGGAGGGAGGGAGGGAGGGACACTTACGTCTGCAGTGATGTCGTTATACTAACCCTAAACCACACCCCCAGGAGAGGACGGAGGGACGGAGGGAGGGACACTTACGTCTGCAGTGATGTCGTTAAACTTGGTGATGAAGGCGTGCTTGACGACATCCACGGTAACCTCAGACGCTATCACCATGACGACGTCAGGAAACAGCACCCACAGGTGGTCTGTCATTAAAAATCAAATCATATTAATCATTAATATCAGTACATTATCAAAACATCACCAATCAATAATGAAATCATCAGTACATTATCAGAACATCACTAATCAATAATGAAATCATCAGTACATTATCAAAACATCACTAATCAATAATGAAATCATCAGTACATTATCAAAACATCACTAATCAATAATGAAATCATCAGTACATTATCAAAACATCACTAATCAATAATGAAATCATCAGTACATTATCAAAACATCACCAATCAATAATGAAATCATCAGTACATTATCAAAATATCACTAATCATTCATATTAACCGATCAGGAAATGATCAATACATTATTAATACATCACTAAATCAATAACATCAGCGATTGATACATTTTCAATACAGACATCCAGTTGATACGAGTCCACAGTTTATGACGAGTGCTGATCATCCGGTTGTAAAACAGTCTGATGTGCTCTAACCTGTCGTTCCTCTGGTCAATGTAATCCGGTTGTAAAACAGTCTGATGTGCTCTAACCTGTCGTTCCTCTGGTCAATGTAATTATGACAGAGTAACACAATATTACAACAGCCGAACTGACAAGGAACTCCTATGCTGTGAAAATCTCCCCTGAACACTGAATGTTTCAGTCTTACCAATACATCACCTTCTCAGCTGGCCACCTGGCCCACCTTTAGCCTTACCACCATCTCAGCTAGCCACCTGGCCCACCTTTAGCCTTACCAATACATCACCATCTCAGCTGGCCACCTGGCCCACCTTTAGCCTTACCACCATCTCAGCTAGCCACCTGGCCCACCTTTAGCCTTACCAATACATCACCATCTCAGCTAGCCACCTGGCCCACCTTTAGCCTTACCAATACATCACCATCTCAGCTAGCCACATGGCCCACCTTTAGCCTTACCAATACATCACCATCTCAGCTAGCCACCTGGCCCACCTTTAGCCTTACCAATAGACCACCCTCTCAGCTGGCCACCTGGCCCACCTTTAGCCTTATCACCCTCTCAGCTGGCCACCTGGCCCACCTTTAGCCTTATCACCATCTCAGCTAGTCACCTGGCCCACCTTTAGCCTTACCACCATCTCAGCTAGCCACCTGGCCCACCTTTAGCCTTACCAATACATCACCATCTCAGCTAGTCACCTGGCCCACCTTTAGCCTTACCAATAGACCACCCTCTCAGCTAGCCACCTGGCCCACCTTTAGCCTTACCAATAGACCACCCTCTCAGCTGGCCACCTGGCCCACCTTTAGCCTTATCACCCTCTCAGCTAGCCACCTTTAGCCTTACCAATACATCACCCTCTCAGCTAGCCACCTGGCCCACCTTTAGCCTTACCAATAGACCACCCTCTCAGCTGGCCACCTGGCCCACCTTTAGCCTTATCACCCTCTCAGCTAGCCACCTGGCCACCTTTAGCCTTACCAATAGACCACCCTCTCAGCTAGCCACCTGGCCACCTTTAGCCTTACCAATAGACCACCCTCCACCAGGAGAGATACTGGGTGGTCAACCCTCCTCCAGGAGATACTGGTTTGCAGGTCTTTCTCAGCTGGCCACCTGGCCACCTTTAGCCTTACCAATAGACCACCCTCTCAGCTAGCCACCTGGCCACCTTTAGCCTTACCACCATCTCAGTTGGCCACCTGGCCACCTTTAGCCTTATCACCCTCTCAGCTAGCCACCTGGCCACCTTTAGCCTTATCACCATCTCAGCTGGCCACCTGGCCCACCTTTAGCCTTTTCACCCTCTCAGCTAGCCACCTGGCCCACCTTTAGCCTTACCAATAGACCACCGTCTCAGCTAGCCACCTGGCCACCTTTAGCCTTACCAATAGACCACCATCTCAGCTGGCCACCTGGCCCACCTTTAGCCTTATCACCCTCTCAGCTGGCCACCTGGCCACCTTAAGCCTTACCACCATCTCAGCTGGCCACCTTTAGCCTTACCACCATCTCAGCTAGCCACCTTTAGCCTTACCAATAGATCAACCTCTCAGCTAGCCACCTGGCCCACCTTTAGCCTTACCAATAGACCACCCACTCAGCTAGCCACCTGGCCACATTTAGCCTTACCACCATCTCAGCTAGCCACCTGGCCCACCTTTAGCCTTACCAATAGATCACCCTCTCACCTGGCCACCTTTAGCCTTACCAATAGACCACCCTCCTCCAGGAGAGATACTGGTTTGCAGGTCTTTTCTCGAGTCCTGCTCTAACACACCAGAACCCAGTCCTGCTCTAACACACCAGAATCGAGTCCTACTCTAACACACCAGAACCCAGTCCTACTCGAACACACCAGAACCCAGTCCTACTCTAACACACCAGAACCCAGTCCTACTCTAACACACCAGAACCCAGTCATGCTCTAACACACCAGAACCCAGTCCTGCTCTAACACACCAGAACCCAGTCCTGCTCTAACACACCAGAACCCAGTCCTACTCTAACACACCAGAACCCAGTCATGCTCTAACACACCAGAACCCAGTCCTGCTCTAACACACCAGAACCCAGTCCTGCTCTAACACACCAGAACCCAGTCCTGCTCTAACACACCAGAACCCAGTCCTGCTCTAACACACCAGAACCCAGTCCTACTCCAACACACCAGAACCCAGTCCTACTCTAACACACCAGAACCCAGTCCTACTCTAACACACCAGAACCCAGTCCTACTCTAACACACCAGAACCCAGTCCTACTCTAACACACCAGAACCCGGTCCTGCCCCAACACACCAGAACCCAGTCCTGCCTTAACACACCAGAACCCAGTCCTGCTCTAACACACCAGAACCCAGTCCTGCTCCAACACACCAGAACCCAGTCCTGCCCTAACACACCAGAACCCAGTCCTGCTCTAACACACCAGAACCCAGTCCTACTCTAACACACCAGAACCCAGTCCTACTCCAACACACCAGAACCCAGTCCTGCTCTAACACACCAGAACCCAGTCCTACTCTAACACACCAGAACCCAGTCCTGCTCCAACACACCAGAACCCAGTCCTACTCTAACACACCAGAACCCAGTCCTGCTCCAACACACCAGAACCCAGTCCTGCTCCAACACACCAGAACCCAGTCCTGCTCTAACACACCAGAACCCAGTCCTACTCTAACACACCAGAACCCAGTCCTGCTCCAACACACCAGAACCCAGTCCTACTCTAACACACCAGAACCCAGTCCTGCTCCAACACACCAGAACCCAGACCTGCTCTAACACACCAGAACCCAGTCCTGCTCTAACACACCAGAACCCAGTCCTACTCTAACACACCACAGTTTCATTCCATACGGAGGGTTTTATTCAGCAGCCTGTCAGTGCAGTATTAACTCTGGGGGGGTTTAAGTGCCTTGCTCAAGGGCACAACGGCAGGAGATGTTATACATGGGGTCAGAGAGCAGCGGCCTTCCATTGTCAATACCAGTGATAATAATGAAGAGCTTCCTGCGTCATAACGCACCATTTTCAGTCACCTTTTAGGCCCCACGGTGTTACACCTTCTAGGCCCCACAGTGTTACACCTTCTAGGCCCCACGGTGTTACACCTTCTAGGCCCCACAGTGTGACACCTTCTAGGCCCCACAGTGTTACACCTTCTAGGCCCCACAGTGTTACACCTTCTAGGCCCCACGGTGTTACACCTTTTAGGCCCCACAGTGTTACACCTTTTAGGCCCCACAGTGTTACACCTTTTAGGCCCCACAGTGTTACACCTTTTAGGCCCCACAGTGTTACACCTTTTAGGCCCCACAGTGTTACACCTTTTAGGCCCCACGGTGTTACACCTTTTAGGCCCCACGGTGTTACACCTTTTAGGCCCCACGGTGTTACACCTTTTAGGCCCCACGGTGTTACACCTTTTAGGCCCCACGGTGTTACACCTTTTAGGCCCCACGGTGTTACACCTTTTAGGCCCCACGGTGTTACACCTTTTAGGCCCCACGGTGTTACACCTTTTAGGCCCCACAGTGTTACACCTTTTAGGCCCCACAGTGTTACACCTTTTAGGCCCCACAGTGTTACACCTTTTAGGCCCCACGGTATTACACCTTTTAGGCCCCACGGTATTACACCTTTTAGGCCCCACGGTATTACACCTTTTAGGCCCCACAGTGTTACACCTTTTAGGCCCCAGATAAACAGACAGACAGAAAGACAGACAGGCAGACAGAGAGACAGACAGACAGACAAACAGACAGACAGGGAGACAGAGAGACAGGCAGGTTACCAGGGTTCCATGAGAACTGCTCCATGTTCCGTAGACAGACAATGAGTAACAGAACATAGTTAGTGAACCTCTCCTTTATGTCTGTGGAGAGAGAGGGAGGAGGGGAGAGAGGGGGAGAGAGAGAGGAGGGGAGAGAGAGAAAGAGAGAGATGGGGGAGGAGGGGAGGTAATAGAGAGAGAGGGAGGAGGGGAGAGAGAGGGGGTGAGGGGAGAGAGAAGGAGGAGGGGAGAGAGAGGGGGTGAGGGGAGAGAGAGATGGGGGAGGAGGGGAGGTAATAGAGAGAGAGGGTAGGGTGATGGAGAGAGAGAGAGGGTGATGGAGGGAGAGAGAGAAGAGCAGAATTACTGTTATATTTACCTCAATAACAACCCAGATGGAATAAAAATGTTTTAATGGCAGAATAAGACCACCAGGGTTAGAGGTCAAGGGTTAGAGGTCAGGGGTTAGAGGTCAGGGGTAGATGTACTCACCACTGTTAGACATCTGAAAGAGGTTGTTCTTCTCAAACTTCTTAAACACACTTCCTTTGATCTCCACGAACTACAGAGAAACACAACAGTCACTGATCTGGGTGGGTGTCTCAGTGTCTGTGTGTGTGTCTCAGTGTGTGTGTGCGTGTGTGTGTGTCTCAGTGTGTGTGTGCGTGTGTCTCAGTGTGTCTCAGAGAAACACAACAGTCACTGATCTGGGTGGGTGTCTCAGTGTGTCTCAGAGAAACACAACAGTCACTGCTCTGGGTGGGTGTCTCAGTGTCTGTGTGTGTGTGTGTGTGTCTCAGTGTGTGTGTGTGTGTCTCAGTGTGTTACAGAGAAACACAACAGTCACTGCTCTGGGTGGGTGTCTCAGTGTCTGTGTGTGTGTGTGTGTGTCTCAGTGTGTGTGTGCGTGTGTGTGTGTCTCAGTGTGTTACAGAGAAACACAACAGTCACTGATCTGGGTGGGTGTCTCAGTGTGTTACAGAGAAACACAACAGTCACTGATCTGGGTGGGTGTCTCAGTGTGTTACAGAGAAACACAACAGTCACTGATCTGGGTGGGTGTCTCAGTGTGTTACAGAGAAACACAACAGTCACTGATCTGGGTGGGTGTCTCAGTGTGTTACAGAGAAACACAACAGTCACTGATCTGGGTGGGTGTCTCAGTGTGTTACAGAGAAACACAACAGTCACTGATCTGGGTGGGTGTCTCAGTGTGTCTCAGAGAAACACAACAGTCACTGATCTGGGTGGGTGTCTCAGTGTGTCTCAGAGAAACACAACAGTCACTGATCTGGGTGGGTGTCTCAGTGTGTTACAGAGAAACACAACAGTCACTGATCTGGGTGGGTGTCTCAGTGTCTGTGTGTGTCTCAGTGTCTGCGTGTGTGTCTCAGTGTGTGTGTGCGTGTGTGTCTCAGTGTGCGTGTGTGTCTCAGTGTGTGTGTGTGCGTGTGTGTCTCAGTGTGTGTGTGTGTGTGTGTGTGTGGACTCACATTGTTAGACATCATGATGGTGAGTAGAGACTTGTTGTGAGAGTTGAAGGCAACGTTCAGAGTAGTGGCCTGAACCATGATGAGGATAGCATGAAGAACTGACACACACTCAGGAAAACAGCCTGATACACACACCAACACAACCTGACTACACACACAGGAAAACAATCTGATAGTACACACCCCATGAGGAAGAGAGCTACAACTCCTATACCGTCCCTCTTTAGGTTCATTAAGTAAGAATACAGACACAGGAAGTGAGGCACATCTCCTATATGAGCTCTCTTCTCCTCTATAGGTTCAGTAGGTAAGGATACAGACAGGAAGTGAGGTACAACTCCTATACCGTCTCTCTTTAGGTTCATTAAGTAAGGATACAGACACAGGAAGTGACGCACATCTCCTATATGAGCTCTCTTCTCCTCTTTAGGTTCAGTAGGTAAGGATACAGACAGGAAGTGAGGAACAACTCCTATATGAGCTCTCTTCGTCTCTTTAGGTTCAGTAAGGATACAGACATATAGAACAGCCATGAGGAAGTGAGGAACAACTTCTATATGAGCTCTCTTCTCCTCTTTAGGTTCAGTAGGTAAGGATACAGACATATAGAACAGCCATGAGGAAGTGAGGAACAACTCCTATATGAGCTCTCTTCTCCTCTTTAGGTTCAGTAAGGATACAGACATATAGAACAGCCATGAGGAAGTGAGGAACAACTCCTATATGAGCTCTCTTCGTCTCTTTAGGTTCAGTAAGGATACAGACATATAGAACAGCCATGAGGAAGTGAGGAACAACTCCTATATGAGCTCTCTTCGTCTCTTTAGGTTCAGTAAGGATACAGACATATAGAACAGCCATGAGGAAGTGAGGAACAACTCCTATATGAGCTCTCTTCTCCTCTTTAGGTTCAGTAAGGATACAGACATATAGAACAGCCATGAGGAAGTGAGGAACAACTCCTATATGAGCTCTCTTCTCCTCTTTAGGTTCAGTAAGGATACAGACATATAGAACAGCCATGAGGAAGTGAGGAACAACTCCTATATGAGCTCTCTTCTTCTCTTTAGGTTCTGTTGCGGTCCAGTAGAGAGCGTCCAGAATGTCCTGACCAAACGAAGAGAACAACCTGTCTGCAACCTGCAGGGAACACACACACACAATCACACACACACGAACACACACACACACACTCACACTCACACACACGAACACACACACACACGAACACACACACACACGAACACACACACACACACACACACACACACACACACACACACGAACACACACACACGAACACACACACACACACGAACACACACACACGAACACACACACACACACACGAACACGAACACACACACACACACACACAGGTGAGGTATTAAAAGCTGCAGGTTCAGGTGAGGTATTAAAAGCTGCAGGTACAGGTGAGGTATTAAAAGCTACAGGTAGAGGTGAGGTATTAAAAGCTGCAGGTAGAGGTGAGGTATTAAAAGCTGCAGGTGAGGTGAGGTATTAAAAGCTGCAGGTTCAGGTGAGGTATTAAAAGCTGCAGGTAGAGGTGAGGTATTAAAAGCTGCAGGTTCAGGTGAGGTATTAAAAGCTGCAGGTACAGGTGAGGTATTAAAAGCTGCAGGTACAGGTGAGGTATTAAAAGCTGCAGGTAGAGGTGAGGTATTAAAAGCTGCAGGTAGAGGTGAGGTATTAAAAGCTGCAGGTACAGGTGAGGTATTAAAAGCTGCAGGTTCAGGTGAGGTATTAAAAGCTGCAGGTTCAGGTGAGGTATTAAAAGCTGCAGGTAGAGGTGAGGTATTAAAAGCTGCAGGTAGAGGTGAGGTATTAAAAGCTGCAGGTACAGGTGAGGTATTAAAAGCTGCAGGTTCAGGTGAGGTATTAAAAGCTGCAGGTTCAGGTGAGGTATTAAAAGCTGCAGGTTCAGGTGAGGTATTAAAAGCTGCAGGTTCAGGTGAGGTATTAAAAGCTGCAGGTACAGGTGAGGTATTAAAAGCTGCAGGTACAGGTGAGGTATTAAAAGCTGCAGGTACAGGTGAGGTATTAAAAGCTGCAGGATCAGGTGAGGTATTAAAAGCTGCAGGTACAGGTGAGGTATTAAAAGCTGCAGGTACTAGTTTGATGACAGACTGTTCTCTGATCAGTTGATACATCATGCTGTAGTCTCAGTGTGTTACCTCCAGCATGTTGTAGATAATATAGAGTTTGATGACAGACTGTCCTCTGATCAGGTGATACATCATGCTGTAATCCACGTAGCTCATCATGATGTAACACAACACCATGATGACACCCTTCAACACATCACAGACCTGGGCTGGCTGGAGGAGAGGAGACCCACTGTGGAGGGGAGGAGAGAGAGAAGAGTTAGCATGATGACACCCTTCAACACATCACAGACCTGGGCTGGAGGAGAGGAGACCCACTGTGGAGGGGAGGAGAGAGAGAAGAGTTAGCATGATGAATTGATGATTGATGTACAGGACACCCCCTAGACAGGACACTAGTCTATCTCCTGTTTCTGTAGTGAGACAGCTTGATGTACCAGGACACTAGTCTATCTCAGGACCTTACCCCCAATATATCCTTAATGTTGAGTGGCATCAGGTCCATTTTTACAGTAGATGTACAGTATATATACAGTACCAGTCAACAGTTTGGACACCTAGTCATTCCAGGGTTCTAGAACACCTAGTCATTCCAGGGTTCTAGAACACCTAGTCATTCCAGGGTTCTAGAACACCTAGTCATTCCAGGGTTCTAGAACACCTAGTCATTCCAGGGTTCTAGAACACCTACTCATTCCAGGGTTTTTCTTTATTTTTACTATTTTCTACATTGTGGAATAATAGTGAAGACATCACAACTATGAAATAACACACATGGAATCATGAAGGAACCAAAACAGTGTTAAACTGATCAAGTAGACACCCTTTGCCTTGATGACAGCTTTGCACAATCTTTGCATTCTCTCAACCAGCTTCACCTGGAATGAGTTGAACAGGGTTTCATATACATAGTAATATACAACACAATGCTATTCTATAGGTCAGAGACAGTTGCTGTTACCTCAGACCACAGCAGGGTAGGGTCAGTAGTCTGATGAGGTGTGTTATCGCAGACCACAGCAGGGTAGGGTCAGTAGTCTGATGAGGTGTATGTAGGTGTGTTACCTCAGACCACAGCAGGGTAGTGTCAGTAGTCTGATTAGGTGTGTGTAGGTGTGTTCCCTCAGACCACAGCAGGGTAGGGTCAGTAGTCTGATGAGGTGTGTTTCCTCAGACCACAGCAGGGTAGGGGCAGTAGTCTGATTAGGTGTGTGTAGGTGTGTTACCTCAGACCACAGCAGGGTAGGGGCAGTAGTCTGATTAGGTGTGTGTAGGTGTGTTACCTCAGACCACAGCAGGGTAGGGGCAGTAGTCTGATTAGGTGTGTGTAGGTGTGTTACCTCAGACCACAGCAGGGTAGGGGCAGTAGTCTGATGAGGTGTGTGTAGGTGTGTTACCTCAGACCACAGCAGGGTAGGGGCAGTAGTCTGATGAGGTGTGTGTAGGTGTGTTACCTCAGACCACAGCAGGGTAGAGTCAGTAGTCTGATGAGGTGTGTGTAGGTGTTACCTCAGACCACAGCAGGGAAGGGTCAGTAGGTGGACGAGGTGTGTGTAGGTGTTACCTCAGACCACAGCAGGGTAGGGGCAGTAGTCTGATGAGGTGTGTGTAGGTGTTACCTCAGACCACAGCAGGGTAGGGTCAGTAGGTGGACGAGGGCCAGTAGAACTCTGAGAGGCAGCAGGGTGAACACGTACAGGAAGGCATCCAGACACAGGAAGAACCCAAACAGCATCAACTACACAGAGAGACAGAGATTTAGTTCACTATGGTGACTGTTTATTTCACTTGCCTTGGTAAATGTAAACACGTTTCCCAATAACACCCCTTTGAATTGAGAGATGGAGAGAGAGAGATAAGAGAGTGAGAGGAGGGGGCAGGAAGAGAGGGAGGATGGGGGCAGGAAGAGAGGGAGGAGGGGGCAGGAAGAGAGGGAGGAGGGGGCAGGAAGAGAGGGAGGAGGGGGCAAGAAGAGAGGGAGGAGGGGGCAGGAAGAGAGGGAGGAGGGGGCAGGAAGAGAGGGAGGAGGGGGCAGGAGGAGAGGGAGGAGGGGGCAGGAAGAGAGGGAGGAGGGGGCAGGAAGAGAGGGAGGAGGGGGCAGGAAGAGAGGGAGGAGGGGGCAGGAAGAGTGGGAGGAGGGGGCAGGAAGAGAGGGAGGAGGGGGCAGGAAGAGAGGGAGGAGGGGCAGGAAGAGAGGGAGGAGGGGGCAGGAAGAGTGAGAGGAGGGGGCAGGAAGAGAGGGAGGAGGGGGCAGGAAGAGAGGGAGGAGGAGGCAGGAAGAGTGAGAGGAGGGGGCAGGAAGAGAGGGAGGAGGGGGCAGGAAGAGAGGGAGGAGGGGGCAGGAAGAGAGGGAGGAGGGGGCAGGAAGAGTGAGAGGAGGGGGAAGGAAGAGATGGAGGAGGGGGCAGGAAGAGAGGGAGGAGGGGGCAGGAAGAGAGGGAGGAGGGGGCAGGAAGAGAGGGAGGGGGGGCAGGAAGAGAGGGAGGAGGGGGCAGGAATAGTGAGAGGAGGAGGCAGGAAGAGTGAGAGGAGGGGGCAGGAAGAGAGGGAGGAGGGGGCAGGAAGAGAGGGAGGAGGGGGCAGGAAGAGTGGGAGTAGGAATGGCGGGAGGAGGAAGGGCGGGAGGAGCAGGAGGAGAAGAGCAGGAGGAGGAAGAGGGGGAGTGTTACAGATACAGGTATCCTGTGTGTGTGTATCCTGTGTGTTCTTTTCTCTCCTTCTCTCCTCACAGGTGGCAATCATCACTCCCCAATCAGTCACCAATCAATCATCAATCAGAAGAGACACCTCCTATTTCCATTACCCTATCACATCCCCTTGGTTTAAAAACCCTGTCCCATGTTTCCTCTGAAGCTCGATCTCTCTGTGTTTCACCCTCTCCTACTGTGTCTCTCTATCTCTCTGTGTCCCTCTCCTACTGTGTCTCTCTCTCTCCTACTGTGTCTCTCTCTCTCCTACTGTTTCTCTCTCTCTCCTACTGTGTCTCTCTATCTCTCTGTGTCTCTCTCTCTCCTACTGTATCTCTCTCTCTCCTACTGTGTCTCTCTCTCTCCTACTGTGTCTCTCTCTCTCCTACTGTGTCTCTCTCTCTCCTACTGTTTCTCTCGATCTCTCTGTGTTTCACCCTCTCCTACTGTGTCTCTATCTCTCTGTGTCCCTCTCCTACTGTGTCTCTCTCTCTCCTACTGTGTCTCTCTCTCTCCTACTGTTTCTCTCTCTCTCCTACTGTGTCTCTCTCTCTCCTACCGTGTCTCTCTCTCTCCTACCGTGTCTCTCTCTCTCCTACTGTGTCTCTCTATCTCTCTGTGTCTCTCCGTGTCTCTCTCTCCTACTGTGTCTCTCTCTCTCCTACTGTGTCTCTCTATCTCTCTGTGTCCCTCTCCTACTGTTTCTCTCTATCTCTCTGTGTCCCTCTCCTACTGTGTCTCTCTATCTCTCTGTGTCCCTCTCCTACTGTTTCTCTCTCTCTCCTACTGTGTCTCTCTCTCTCCTACTGTGTCTCTCTCTCTCCTACTGTTTCTCTCTCTCTCCTACTGTGTCTCTCTCTCTCCTACTGTGTCTCTCTCTCTCCTACTGTGTCTCTCTCTCTCCTACTGTTTCTCTCTCTCTCCGTCCCTCTCCTACTGTGTCTCTCTATCTCTCTGTGTCCCTCTCCTACTGTATCTCTCTCTCTCCTACTGTTTCTCTCTCTCTCCTACTGTGTCTCTCTATCTCTCTGTGTCCCTCTCCTACTGTTTCTCTCTCTCTCCTACTGTGTCTCTCTCTCTCCTACTGTCTCTCTCTCTCTCTGTTTATGGAGCTGTCTTTTGTTAGAGCACCTCCACATCACTTTGTCCCCACCTGTGAGTATTGTTTTGGTTATGGTGTTTGCTGGTGGGAAAAGGGGGAACCAAGCCAAGTTGCCCCTGGGCATACACTACCCGTAGGACTACGTTGTCTAAGAACACTAGTTAGAACTGGGCGGACCACCCACTGTATTTTTGGTTAGTTAGTTAGCTGTATTGAAGTAGGCTAGTCTAGCTTAGGGGTGTGTTTGGTTAGTTAGTTAGCTGTATTGAAGTAGGCTAGTCTAGCTTAGGGGTGTGTTTGGTTAGTTAGTTGTATTGAAGTAGACTAGTCTAGCTTAGGGGTGTGTTTGGTTAGTTAGTTGTATTGAAGTAGGCTAGTCTAGCTTAGGGGTGTGTTTGGTTAGTTAGTTAGCTGTATTGAAGTAGGCTAGTCTAGCTTAGGGGTGTGTTTGGTTAGTTAGTTAGCTGTATTGAAGTAGTCTAGTTTAGGGGTGTGTTTGGTTAGTTAGTTAGCTGTATAGTAGTAGTCTAGTCTAGTTTAGGGGTGTGTTTGGTTAGTTAGTTAGCTGTATAGTAGTAGTCTAGTCTAGTTTAGGGGTGTGTTTGGTTAGTTAGTTAGCTGTATTGAAGTAGCCTAGTCTAGTTTAGGGGTGTGTTTGGTTAGTTAGTTAGCTGTATAGTAGTAGTCTAGTCTAGCTTAGGGGTGTGTTTGGTTAGTTAGTTAGCTGTATTGAAGTAGGCTAGTCTAGTTTAGGGGTGTGTTTGGATATTTGTTTCTGTCCTTGGGTCCAGCTCAGCCCCTCTTCCTGCCCCCCTTTACCGTGTGTTTGCAAATAAACCCTGAGTGTTTGACGGTAATTTGACGGTTGTCTGTGGGAGGGGCGGGAAGAGGGGAAGGAAGAGGGGGAGGAAGAGCGGGAGGAGGGGGAGGAAGAGCGGGAGGAGGAAGAGTGGGAGGAGTGGGAGGAAGGGGGGGAGGAAGAGTGGGAGGAAGGGGGGGAGGAAGGGGGGGAGGAAGAGTGGGAGGAAGGGGGGGGAGGAAGAGTGGGAGGAAGAGCGGGGGGGGGGGAGGAAGAGCGGGGGGGGGGGGGGAAGAGCGGGGGGAGGAAGAGTGGGGGGGATAAAGAGTGGGGGGGGGGAGGAAGAGTGGGGGGGGGGATAAAGAGTGGGAGGGGTGGGAGGAAGAGCGGGGGGAGGAAGAGTGGGGGGGGGATGAAGAGTGGGAGGAAGAGTGGGAGGGAGGGAGGGGGGAGGAAGAGTGGGAGGGAGGGAGGGGGGAGGAAGAGTGGGAGGGAGGGGGGAGGAAGAGTGGGAGGAAGAGTGGGAGGGAGGGAGGGAGGCAGTGGGAGGGAGGGAGGGAGGGAGGCAGTGGGAGGGAGGGAGGGAGGAGGGGGGAGGGAGGGAGGGAGGAGGGGGGAGGAAGAGCGGGAGGAAGAGCGGGAGGAGGGGGGAGGAAGAGCGGGAGGAAGAGTGGGAGGAAGAGCGGGAGGAGGGGGGAGGAAGAGCGGGAGGAAGAGCGGGAGGAGGGGGGAGGAAGAGCGGGAAGAGGGGGGGAGGAAGAGCTAAAGAGAGTCGGTCAACCTCAACCAAGGTGGTGTGTGTGTACCTTCTCTAGTTCCTTGGGGATCCGGAGGCAGGTATAGACCCTCTCTCGTCTCTCTGTGTATTTAGCCTCATTGTGTTCCAGGAAGTATCCTCGGGTCAGCTCCGCCCCCATGAACCTCGCTAGGGACAGATCTACACACACACACACACATCAATCCGTCTATCTACATCTGTCCACACTGCTCCTCAATCTGTCCATCTACATCTGTCCACACTGCACCTCAATCTGTCCACACTGCATCCCAATCTGTCCACACTGCTCCTCAATCTGTCTAGGAGCTAGCTACAACAAACTAGTTAGCTGGCTAGCTGTCTAACGTTAGCTACTAGCTAGCTGGCTGTGTTTGTTAACTAGTTACTACCACTACTACTACCACTACTACTACCACCACCGCTACTACTACTACCACTACTACTGCTACAATTACTACTACTACCACTGATACTATTACTGCTACTGCCGCTACTATTACTGCTACTATTACTAATACTACTGCTACTATTACTACTATTACTGCTACTATTACTACTACAGCTACTATTACTACTACTACTACCATCCCCACCACCGTTATCTGCCTGGCTGGCTGTGTAACTAACTACATACTATTGTTTGGATGCTTAAATCCGTAATTAATTTAGTATTTGATCAATTGGCCACACCAGCTATCCGGCTGTGTTTGTTTGTGGACGGGGCTCCGTTGGTACTCACCTGAACCAGTACCTGGGCTTGAAACGAGACCAGAGAGCTCTCCTCTCCTCAAACAGAGGTTCTGGTTCAGTACTCACCAGACAGACTCCGTTTCTTGTCCTTCTGGACTTTCTTCTTGTCGTAAAACCCCAGCGTCTCCGTCACCTCGGAGGTCTCCTTCGAGCCCCGGCTCTCACTACCTCCCTCCATCCGTCTCTCCTTGCCTTCTTTCTCCGGTTCGTTCTCCTCTCCCTGAGCCGCTGCTAAGGAGTCCGCCATCTTGTTCTACGGCTCGGCTGACAGACAGGCGCGTCACTTACGTGGCTCCGTCACCACGTAGCGCCAGAAACACGCATATACTGTTTGTCTACCTGAAGTCAGACACCATAGAGAAGGATAGAGGCCTCCAGTAGACAAAAGGCTATGTTAACATAAACATATACTGTATGTCTGTCTACCTGAAGTCAGACACCATAGAGAAGGATAGAGGCCTCTAGTAGACAAAAGGCTATCTTAACATGGGAAGCCCCATTGAGACGTGACATTTTGGGGAGAGCTTTTGCAGAGACAGGGATGGTGGTTGGAAGAGCGAGGCTTGTTTGAAATTGAAAAGTGTCGTGGCAGCTTTTGATAAAGAATAACATCAAGATGAAGCAGCTGCATTGTAAGTGGGACCTACTGTTGAGCGCTACATCCTGAGGGGTTCCTGCTGATTGTACGGAGATTGTGACAACTGGTTAAATGGCGTCCCTTGAGAAAGCAAGAACAAGATGTATGTCAGGAGAAGTGCAGTATTATCATAAGGAGACGTAAGGAGCTGGGACGGCAGGGTAGCCTAGTGATTAGAGCGTTGGACTAGTAACCGGAAGGTTGCGAGCTCAAACCCCCGAGCTGACACGGTACAAATCGGTCGTTCTGCCCCTGAACAGGCAGTTAACCCACTAGGCCGTCATTGAAAATAAGAATTTGTTCTTAACTGACTTGTCTAGTTAAATAAAGGTACAAAAATCCATAAATAAGGAGACATATACTTGGCATATGGAGGGGAAAAGAGAGGCAGAGGAGGTCTAAGAGAGGGAGGAAGAGCAGGTATAAGAGAGGGAGGAAGAGCAGGTATAAGAGAGGGAGGAAGATGGTGAGCTTGAGTCAGTTAAAAATGTCTGGGGAAAAAAGTTATGTGGTTTGTTAATTAGCAACTTTAATCATTCGATGAACAACAGTCGTCACATTAACTAATACAACGTCACGACACTATGTAGCAGCAGTGAGTAGGAGGGAGGTTCCGAGGTGTAAGAAGTGTGCAGAAGGGTATGAGACAAAGGAATGTGTAGCATTGGAAAAGTAGTGGTATGTGTTAACTGTAGGGGTGCCCATGGGGCTGGGGATCAGAAGTGTCCTGTGCGAGAGAGGCAGGTTGAGGTTTCCAGGGTTAGAGTAGAGCAGAAGTTGTAATTTGCTGAGGCAGTGAAGAAAGTAGAGGAAGATGGGTCAAGGGGGAGGGATCCTGGAGAGGACTGGTGTAGTAGATCTGTACCAGAACAGAAGGAGGGATCCTGAGAGGAGGGGTGTAGTAGATCTGTACCAGAACAGAGGGAGGGATCCTGAGAGGAGGGGTGTAGTAGATCTGTACCAGAACAGAGGGAGGGATCCTGAGAGGAGGGGTGTAGTAGATCTGTACCAGAACAGAGGGAGGGATCCTGAGAGGAGGGGTGTAGTAGATCTGACCCAGAACAGAGGGAGGGATCCTGAGAGGACGGGTGTAGTAGATCTGTACCAGAACAGAGATATAAACCAACAAGTGATATATGTTTCAGTAAAGTTGGATCTTCAGCATTTATAATAACGGTTATCAACTGTACTGCAGGGATGGAACGTAAGTCTCAGGAAATAGAGGTTGTGTTGGCAGCTGCAGAGAGGGGTTTGGGTGTGACAGACATCAGACGAGTTACAGGGTGGGTTGAGTGGTGGTGTCCCATCCTCTCAGGTCAGTGGCGGATTTAGGTATAGGCGACATGGGCAGCCGACCAGGGCGACATCTTGCCGAGGGCGACACGAGGCGCCCGCACAACTATTATGATTTGTAATATATTCAGAATGGTGACATTTGCACGAACAGGTTCTCTTCCTTATAAGCGTGTTATTCTATTTGTGTGATATAAGATTTGAGTTATATTTGTGTGTTTTTTTTGTTAGAAATATGGTAATAGTGTAATAATTCAATTCTTATTTTTATTTATATACTAAAAAAATAATTCTAGTTGTCTTTGTTGCTTCTTTTGATTTTTTAAAAAAATCTTAATGTTGTTTATATTTATATAGTGTTATGATTATGTATTTGTGTAGTTCCAAATGTCTGAACACAAATTACAGCTTGTGCAGAATAGTGCTTTAGTAGAATATACAGGATAGTAGAATAGACAGGATAGAAGAATATATAGGATAGTAGTCTATACAGGATAGTAGTCTATACAGGATAGTAGTCTATACAGGATAGTAGTCTACACAGGATAGTAGTCTACACAGGATAGTAGTCTACACAGGATAGTAGTCTACACAGGATAGTAGAATATATAGGATAGTAGTCTATACAGGATAGCAGTCTATACAGGATAGCAGTCTATACAGGATAGTAGTCTATACAGGATAGTAGTCTACACAGGATAGTAGTCTACACAGGATAGTAGTCTACACAGGATAGTAGTCTACACAGGATAGTAGAATATATAGGATAGTAATCTATACAGGATAGTAATCTATACAGGATAGTAATCTATACAGGATAGTAATCTATACAGGATCTATAGGTTCATATAGGATAGTAGGTTATACAGGATAGTAGTCTATATAGGATAGTAGTCTATATTATATTATGACAGACCAGCTAGATCTACTGTCTCTATTATATTATGACAGACCAGCTAGATCTACTGTCTCTATTACATTATGACAGACCAGCTAGATCTGCTGTCTCTATTGTATTATGACAGACCAGCTAGATCTACTGTCTCTATTATATTATGACAAACCAGCTAGATCTACTGTCTCTATTATATTATGACAAACCAGCTAGATCTACTGTCTCTATTATATTATGACAAACCAGCTAGATCTACTGTCTCTATTGTATTATGACAGACCAGCTAGATCTACTGTCTATTGTATTATGACAGACCAGCTAGATCTACTGTCTCTATTGTATTATGGCAGACCAGCTAGATCTACTGTCTCTATTATATTATGACAAACCAGCTAGATCTACTGTCTCGTATGACAGAATAGCTAGATCTACTGTCTCTGTCTCTATTGTATTATGACAGACCAGCTATATCTACTGTCTCTATTATATTATGACAGACCAGCTAGATCTACTGTCTCGTATGACAGAATAGCTAGATCTACTGTCTCTGTCTCTATTATATTATGACAGACCAGCTAGCTCTACTGTTTCTATAATATTATGACAGACCAGCTAGCTCTACTGTCTCTATTATATTATGACAAACCAGCTAGATCTACTGTCTCTATTATATTATGACAGACCAGCTAGATCTACTGTCTCTATTATATTATGACAAACCAGCTAGATCTACTGTCTCTATTATATTATGACAGACCAGCTAGATCTACTGTCTCTATTGTATTATGACAGACCAGCCAGATCTACTGTCTCGTATGACAGAATAGCTAGATCTACTGTCTCTGTCTCTATTATATTATGACAAACCAGCTAGATCTACTGTCTCTATTATATTATGACAGACCAGCTAGATCTACTGTCTCTATTGTATTATGACAGACCAGTTAGATCCACTGTCTCTATTGTATTATGACAGACCAGCTAGATCTAGTGTCTCTACTGTATTATGACAAACCAGCTAGATCTACTGTCTCTATTATATTATGACAGACCAGCTAGATCTACTGTCTCTATTGTATTATGACAGACCAGCTAGATCCACTGTCTCTATTGTATTATGACAGACCAGCTAGATCTAGTGTCTCTACTGTATTATGACAGACCAGCTAGATCTACTGTCTCTATTGTATTATGACAGACCAGCCAGATCTACTGTCTCGTATGACAGAATAGCTAGGTCTCTGTCTCTATTATATTATGACAAACCAGCTAGATCTACTGTCTCTATTATATTATGACAGACCAGCTAGATCCACTGTCTCTATTGTATTATGACAGACCAGCTAGATCTAGTGTCTCTACTGTATTATGACAGACCAGCTAGATCTACTGTCTCTATTGTATTATGACAGACCAGCCAGATCTACTGTCTCGTATGACAGAATAGCTAGATCTACTGTCTCTGTCTCTATTATATTATGACAAACCAGCTAGATCTACTGTCTCTATTATATTATGACAGACCAGCTAGATCTACTGTCTCTATTGTATTATGACAGACCAGCTAGATCTACTGTCTCTATTGTATTATGACAGACCAGCTAGATCCACTGTCTCTATTGTATTATGACAGACCAGCTAGATCTAGTGTCTCTACTGTATTATGACAGACCAGCTATATCTACTGTCTCTATTGTATTATGACAGACCAGCCAGATCTACTGTCTCGTATGACAGAATAGCTAGATCTACTGTCTCTGTCTCTATTATATTATGACAAACCAGCTAGATCTACTGTCTCTATTATATTATGACAGACCAGCTAGATCCACTGTCTCTATTGTATTATGACAGACCAGCTAGATCTAGTGTCTCTACTGTATTATGACAGACCAGCTAGATCTACTGTCTCTATTGTATTATGACAGACCAGCCAGATCTACTGTCTCGTATGACAGAATAGCTAGATCTACTGTCTCTGTCTCTATTATATTATGACAAACCAGCTAGATCTACTGTCTCTATTATATTATGACAGACCAGCTAGATCTACTGTCTCTATTGTATTATGACAGACCAGCTAGATCCACTGTCTCTATTGTATTATGACAGACCAGCTAGATCTACTGTCTCTATTATATTATGACAGACCAGCTAGATCTACTGTCTCTATTGTATTATGACAGACCAGCTAGATCCACTGTCTCTATTGTATTATGACAAACCAGCTAGATCTATTGTATTATGACAGACCAGCTAGATCTACTGTCTCTGTTTCTCTATATTATGACAGACCAGCTAGATCTACTGTCTCTATTATATTATGACAGACGAGCTAGATCTACTATCTCTATTATAGTTTGACAGACCAGCTAGATCTACTGTCTCTATTTCATGACCGACCAACTAGATCTACTGTCTCTATTATATTATGACAGACCAGCTAGATCTACTGTCTCTATTGTATTATGACAGACCAGCTAGATCTACTGTCTCTATTGTATTATGACAGACCAGCCAGATCTACTGTCTCGTATGACAGAATAGCTAGATCTACTGTCTCTGTCTCTATTATATTATGACAAACCAGCTAGATCTACTGTCTCTGTTATAATATTACAGACCAGCAAGATCTACTGTGTCATATTATGACAGACCAGCTAGATCGACTGTCTCTATTTTATTATGACAGACCAGCTAGATCTACTGTCTCTATTATATTATGACAGACCAGCTAGATATCCTGTCTCTGTTTCTCTATTATATTATGACAGACCAGCTAGATCTACTGTCTTTATTATATTATGACACACCAGCTAGATCTACTGTCTCAATTATATTATGACAGACCAGCTAGATCTACTGTCTCTATATTATGACAGACCAACTAGATCTACTGTCTCTATATTATGACAGACCAACTAGATCTACTGTCTCTATTATATTATGACAGACCAGCTAGATCTACTGTGTCTATTATATTATGACAGACCAGCAAGATCTGCTGTCTCTATTATATTATGACAGACCAGCTAGATCTACTGTGTCTATTATATTATGACATACCAACTAGATCTACTGTCTCAATGTCTCTATTATATTATGACAGACCAGCTAGATCTGCTGTCTCTATTATATTATGGCAGACCAACTAGATCTACTGTGTCTTTTATATTATGACAGACCAGCTAGATCTACTGTCTCTATTATATTATGGCAGACCAACTAGATCTACTGTGTCTTTTATATTATGACAGACCAGCTAGATCTACTGTGTCTTTTATATTATGACAGACCAGCTAGATCTACTGTGTATTTTATATTATGACAGACCAGCTAGATCTACTGTGTCTATTAAAATATGACAGACCAGCTAGATCTACTGTCTCTGTCTCTATTGTATTATGCCAGACCAGCTAGATCTACTGTCTCTATTGTATTATGACAGACCAGCTAGATCTACTGTCTCTATTGTATTATGACAGACGAGCTAGATCTACTGTCTCTATTTCATGACAGACCAACTAGATCTGCTGTCTCTATTATATTATGAAAAACCAGCTAGATCTACTGTCTCTATTATTTCATGACAGACCAGCTAGATCTGCTGTGTCTATTATATTATGACATACCAACTAGATCTACTGTCTCAATGTCTCTATTATATTATGACAGACCAGCTAGATCTACTGTCTCTATTATATTATGACAGACCAGATAGATCTACTGTCTCTATTATATTATGACAGACCAGCTAGATCTGCTGTCTCTATTATATTATGGCAGACCAACTAGATCTACTGTGTCTTTTATATTATGACAGACCAGCTAGATCTACTGTGTCTTTTATATTATGACAGACCAGCTAGATCTACTGTGTCTATTAAAATATGACAGACCAGCTAGATCTACTGTCTCTATTATATTATGATAGACCAGCTAGATCTACTGTCTCTATTATAATATGACCGAACAGCTAGATCTACTGTCTCTGTCTCTATTGTATTATGCCAGACCAGCTAGATCTACTGTCTCTATTGTATTATGACAGACCAGCTAGATCTACTGTCTCTATTGTATTATGACAGACGAGCTAGATCTACTGTCTCTATTTCATGACAGACCAACTAGATCTGCTGTCTCTATTATATTATGGCAAACCAGCTAGATCTACTGTCTCTATTATTTCATGACAGACCAACTAGATCTGCTGTCTCTATTATATTATGACAGACCAGCTAGATCTGCTGTCTCTATTATATTATGACAGACCAGCTAGATCTACTGTGTCTATTATATAATGACAGACCAGCTAGATCTACTGTCTCTATTATATTATGACAGACCAGCTAGATTTCCTGTCTCTATTATATTATGACAGACCAGCTAGATCTACTGTCTCTATTGTATTATGACAGACCAGCTAGATCTACTGTCTCTATTGTATTATGACAGACCAGCTAGATCTACTGTCTCTATTGTATTATGACAGACCAGCTAGATCTACTGTCTCTATTATAATATGACCGAACAGCTAGATCTACTGTCTCTGTGTCTCTATTATATGATGACAGACCAGCTAGATCAACTGTCTCTATTATTTCATGACTGACCAACTAGATCTGCTGTCTCTAGCATGACAGACCAGCAAGATCTACTGTCTCTATTATATTATGACAGACCAGCTAGATCTGCTGTCTCTATTATATTATGACAGACCAGCTAGATCTGCTGTGTCTATTATATTATGACAGACCAGCTAGATCTACTGTCTGTTTCTCTATTATATTATGACAGACCAGCTAGATCTGCTGTCTCTATTATATTATGACAGACCAGCTAAATCTACTGTCTCTATTATATTATGAGAGACCAGCTTGATCTGCTGTGTCTATTATATTATGACAGACCAGCTAGATCTACTGTCTGTTTCTCTATTATATTATGACAGACCAGCTAGATCTGCTGTCTCTATTATATTATGACAGACCAGCTAAATCTACTGTCTCTATTATATTATGAGAGACCAGCTAGATCTGCTGTGTCTATTATATTATGACAGACCAGCTAGATCTACTGTCTTTATTACATTATGACAGACCAGCTAGATCTACTGTCTCTGTTTCTCTATTATATTATGACAGACCAGCTAGATCTACTGTCTTTATTACATTATGACAGACCAGCTAGATTACTGTCTCTATTATATTATGACATACCAGCTAGATCTACTGTCTCTATTATATAATGACAGACCAGCTAGATCTACTGTCTCTATTATATAATGACAGACCAGCTAGATCTACTGTCTCTATTATATTATGACAGACCAGCTAGATCTACTGTCTCTATTGTATTATGACAGAACAGCTAGATCTACTGTCTCTATTATATTATGACAGACCAGCTAGATCTACTGTCTCTATTGTATTATGACAGAACAGCTAGATCTACTGTCTCTATATTATGACATACCAGCTAGATCTACTCTCTCTATTATATTATGACCGACCAGCTAGATCTGCTGTCTTTATTATATTATGACAGACAAGCTAGATCGACTGTCTCTATAAATTTTATGACAGAACAGCTAGATCTACTGTCTCTTTGTCTCTATTATATTATGACAGCCCAGCTAGCTCGACTGTCTCTATTATATTATGACAGACGAGCTTGATCTACTGACTCTATTATAATATGACAGAACTGCTAGATCTACTGTCTCTATTATATTATGACAGACCAGCTAGATCTACTGTCTATATTATATGATGAATGACCAGCTTGATCTACTGTCTCTATAATATTATGACAGACCAGCTTGATCTACTGTCTCTATTATATTATGACAGAGCAGCTAGATCTACTGTCTCTATTACATTATGACAGACCAGCTCGATCTACTGTCTCTATTATATTATGACAGACCAGCTAGATCTACTGTCTATATTATATGATGAACGACCAGCTTGATCTACTGTCTCTATAATATTATGACAGACCAGCTTGATCTACTGTCTCTATTGTATTAGAGGAGAGTAGTCAATATTGGAAAGTAGTTTACACAGGAGAGTAGTCTATACCTCATAGTAGTCTATACCTCATAGTAGTCTATACAGGATAGTAGTCTATATAGGATAGTAGTCTATACAGGATAGTAGTCTATACAGGATCTATGGGTTCATGTAGGATAGTGGTATATACAGGAAAGTAGTCTATACAGGATCTATAGGTTCATATAGGATAGTAGTATATACAGGATAGTAGTCTATACAGGATAGTAGTCTATACAGGATAGTAGTCTACACAGGATAGTAGTCTATTCAGGATAGTGGTCTATATAGGATAGTAGTATATATATAGGATAGTAGTATATACAGGATAGTAGTCTATTCAGGATAGTGGTCTATATAGGATAGTAGTCTATTCAGGATAGTAGTATATATATAGGATAGTAGTATATACAGGATAGTAGTCTATTCAGGATAATAATCTATACATGATAGTAGTCTATACAGGATAGTTGTCTATATAGGATAGTAGTCTATACAGGATAGTAGTCTATACGGGATAATAATCTATACATGATAGTAGTCTATACAGGATAGTTGTCTATACAGGATAGTAGTCTATATAGGATAGTAGTCTATATAGGATCTATAGGTTCATATAGGATAGTAGTCTATATACTATGTACTGTATATCTGGCAGACAGACAGGAAGTGTCTTCTGTATATTACTATGTACTGTATAACTGGCAGACAGACAGGAAGTGAAATCATTCAGGAACACTGAGCATCATAAAGGTCAAGTCTCATCAGTAAATATTCAATCAATCTATTACAACACAAAAACAGCAGCTAAAGGTTAACACACACACAGACACACACAGACACACACACACACACAGACACACACAGACACACACACACACACACACACACACACACACTCACTCACATGTTCTAGATCCATTAAACACACTGGAACAGAATAAAGTATTCTTGGCATCTCTCTCTCTCTCTCTCTGTCTCTCTCTCTCTCTCTGTCTCTGTCTCTGTCTCTGTCTCTGTCTCTCATTCTCTCTCTCTCTCTCTCTCTGTCTCTCTCCCTCTGTCTCTGTCTCTCTCTCTCTCACTGTCTTTCAATTCAAATTGCTTTCTTGCTTTTTAAATGTCATATTATTGGCTATGTACAGTAAATAGTTCAAGTACACTCTCTGTCTCTTTCTCACTCACTGTCTCTCTCTGTCTCTCTCTCAATTCAATTCAAGGGCTTTATTGGTGTGGGAAACATAGCCAAAGCGAGTGAGGTAGATAATATATAAAGTGAAATGAACAATAAAAATGAACAGTAAACATTACACATACAGAAGTTTCAAAACAATGAAGACATTACAAATGTCATATTATATATATATATATATACCTCTCTCTCTCTCTCTCTCTCTCCCTCTCTCTCTGTCTTCCTCTCTCTCTCGCTGTCTTTCAATTCAAAGGGCTTTCTTGCTATGGGAAACATAATGTTTACATCGCCAAATGGAATAGACGATAAACAAAAGGGAAATTAACAGTAAACAGACATTTTAAATGTCATATTATTGGCTATGTACAGTAACAATGTGCAAATAGTTTAAGTACAAAAGGGAAAATAAATAAATAATATAAATATGGGTTGTATTTACAATGGTGTTTGTTCTTCACTGGTTGCCCTTTTCTCGTGGCAACAGGTCACAAATCTTGCTGCTGTGATGGCACACTGTGGAATTTCACCCAGTAGATATGGGAATTTTTCAAAATTGGATTTGTTTTGGAATTCTTTGTGGATCTGTGTAATCTGAGGGAAATATGTCTCTCTAATATGGTCATACATTCGGCAGGAGGTCAGGAAGTGCAGCTCAGTTTCCACCTCATTTTGTGGGCAGTGAGCACATAGGCAGACCTGGCTCTCAAGAGAAGACAGGCTATGGCGGCTTTTCTCAATAGCAAGGCTATGCTCACTGAGTCTGTACATAGTCAAAGCTTTCCTTAAGTTTGGGTCAGTCACATTGGTCAGGTATTCTGCCACTGTGTCCTCTCTGTTTAGGGTCAGCCACAGTGGTCAGGTATTCTGCTACTGTGTACTCTCTGTTTAGGGCCAAATAGCATTCTAGTTTGCTCTGTTTTTTTGTTAATTCTTTCCAATGTGTCAAGTAATTATATCTTTGTTTTCTCAAGATTTGGTTGGTTCTAATTGTGCTGCTGTCCTGGGGCTCTGTGGGGTCTGTTTGTGAACTGAGCCCTATGACCAGCTGGCTGAGGGGTTCATCTCCCTGTAGGTGAGGTCTTTGTGGTGGAAGGTGTGGGCATCTCTTCCTTGGAGATGGTCGTAGGTGAGGGTTGTGTGGTGGAAGGTGTGGGCATCTCTTCCTTGGAGATGGTCGTAGGTGAGGGTTGTGTGCTGGAAGGTGTGGGCATCTCTTCCTTGGAGATGGTCGTAGGTGAGGGTTGTGTGGTGGAAGGTGTGGGCATCTCTTCCTTGGAGATGGTCGTAGGTGAGGGTTGTGTGGTGGAAGGTGTGGGCATCTCTTCCTTGGAGATGGTCGTAGGTGAGGGTTGTGTGGTGGAAGGTGTGGGCATCTCTTCCTTGGAGATGGTCGTAGGTGAGGGTTGTGTGGTGGAAGGTGTGGGCATCTCTTCCTTGGAGATGGTCGTAGGTGAGGGTTGTGTGGTGGAAGGTGTGGGCATCTCTTCCTTGGAGATGGTCGTAGGTGAGGGTTGTGTGGTGGAAGGTGTGGGCATCTCTTCCTTGGAGATGGTCGTAGGTGAGGGTTGTGTGGTGGAAGGTGTGGGCATCTCTTCCTTGGAGATGGTCGTAGGTGAGGGTTGTGTGGTGGAAGGTGTGGGCATCTCTTCCTTGGAGATGGTCGTAGAAGCTAACATCTCTTTCTGTATGTTGATAACCAGCGGGTAGCGTCCTAATTCTGCTCTGCATTGGTTGGGCTTTTGCATTGTACACATTATATATTATTGCTTAAGTTTGGGTCATATATATATATATATATTATTGTGTGTATATATATATATATATATTATATGTGTGTATATATATATATATATTATTGTGTGTATATATATATATATATATTATATGTGTGTATATATATATATATATTATTGTGTGTATATATATATATATATATTATATGTGTGTATATATATTATTGTGTGTATATATATATATATATATTATTGTGTGTGTATATATATATATATATATTATTGTGTGTGTATATATATATATATATTATTGTGTGTATATATATATATATATATTATTGTGTATATATATATATATATATATATATATATTATTGTGTGTGTATATATATATATATATTATTGTGTGTATATATATATATATATATTATTGTGTATATATATATATATATATATATATATATATATTATTGTGTGTGTATATATATATATATATTATTGTGTGTATATATATATATATATATTATTGTGTATATATATATATATATATATATATATATATATTATTGTGTGTGTATATATATATATATATTATTGTGTGTATATATATATATATATATTATTGTGTATATATATATATATATATATATATATATATTATTGTGTGTGTATATATATATATATATATTATTGTGTGTATATATATATATATATTATTGTGTATATATATATATATTATTGTGTGTGTATATATATATGTATATATATATATTACTGTACACAAAGTATATTTCCACAGAATCCAGCTGTGATCAGGACCTGACGGTAGTATAGACACAGACAAGCTCCTTTTAAGACTGGTTTTAAAGAAGAGAATGAGAGGAGGTGGAGAAGAGAGGGGGGAAAGATTTGATGAGAGAGAAAGAGGGGGAGGGTGAAGAGTGGATGAGGGAGAGAGAGAGAAAGAGAGAGAGAGAGAGAGAGGGAGGGTGAAGAGTGGATGAGAGAGAGAGAGAGAAAGAGAGAGAGGGAGGGTGAAGAGTGGATGAGAGAGAGGAGGGTGAAGAGTGGATGAGAGCAAGAGAAGGAGAGAGAAGGCGAGAGAGAGGAGGGTGAAGAGTGGTAGAGAGAGAGAAGGAGAGGGAAGGAGAGAGAGGAGGGTGAAGAGTGGATGAGAGAGAGGGAAGGAGAGAGAGAGAGGGGGGGGTTGTTAGTAGGGCAGAATGTAACTCAGTGACTAGCAGCCCTATAGCGTGCTGGGATCGAGTTTCTTCCTGTCTGTAACAGATCCCTCTGATCTGACCAACACAGACTGGATCTCAGCTTTTAATGGCAGCCTCTCTACCAGCTATCACAACAAGCTGTTTCATTTCACAGCGTTTTGATGTTATGACCGACACATCGACTGACACAACAACTCCGGACCGGATGATCCGACCCTCGGGATGCCTGGGAAGTGTTCCCATGGTCTCTGCTTGAAACGTGGCGCTGAATACAAAGGTTGTAAGAGAGGACAAGAGGAGACGAGGAGACGAGAGGAGACGAGGAGACGAGAGGACCGTAACACCGCCGCCTCTCTCCCGTAGCCGGGTGAAGAGATGAACAGATAGACATGGAGGTGGATTTTAAATACATTTGTTGTTATTGTTGTTGTTGTTTATCCAAACCCGGCGCCCTGACAGACTGACCATGCCGTCGCTGTGGAAACAGTTGACCTTTTCCTTTGCCACTCTGCTCTGCGTGCTCTCTGCCACTCTACTGCTGGTTGCCCTGGCGACCGAGCGCTGGGTCAGCGGGAGGATCCTGTGTGGTACCGGGGCAGAGCTGGTCAGCGCCAACTATTCTGAACTGGACAAGTTTACTGGACACATCTACTACGGGCTGTTCCAGGGTCAGAAGACTAGGAGGTGTGGACTGGGAAACCGCAGCGCCAAGATATACAGTAAGGGGATATATCTACTACAGACTGTTATGGGGATATATCTACTACAGACTGTTATGGGGATATATCTACTACAGACTGTTATGGGGATATATCTACTACAGACTGTTATGGGATATATCTACTACAGACTGTTATGGGATATATCTACTACAGACTGTTATGGGGATATATCTACTACAGACTGTTATGGGGATATATCTACTACAGACTGTTATGGGGATATATCTACTACAGACTGTTATGGGGATATATCTACTACAGACTGTTATGGGGATATATCTACTACAGACTGTTATGGGGATATATCTACTACAGACTGTTATGGGGATATATCTACTACAGACTGTTATGGGATATATCTACTACAGACTGTTATGGGATATATCTACTACAGACTGTTATGGGATATATCTACTACAGACTGTTATGGGGGATATATCTACTACAGACTGTTATGGGGATATATCTACTACAGACTGTTATGGGGATATATCTACTACAGACTGTTATGGGGATATATCTACTACAGACTGTTATGGGGATATATCTACTACAGACTGTTATGGGGATATATCTACTACAGACTGTTATGGGGGGATATATCTACTACAGACTGTTATGGGGATATATCTACTACAGACTGTTATGGGGATATATCTACTACAGACTGTTATGGGGGGATATATCTACTACAGACTGTTATGGGGGGATATATCTACTACAGACTGTTATGGGGATATATCTACTACAGACTGTTATGGGGATATATCTACTACAGACTGTTATGGGGATATATCTACTACAGACTGTTATGGGGATATATCTACTACAGACTGTTATGGGGATATATCTACTACAGACTGTTATGGGATATATCTACTACAGACTGTTATGGGATATATCTACTACAGACTGTTATGGGATATATCTACTACAGACTGTTATGGGGATATATCTACTACAGACTGTTATGGGGGGATATATCTACTACAGACTGTTATGGGGGGATATATCTACTACAGACTGTTATGGGGATATATCTACTACAGACTGTTATGGGGATATATCTACTACAGACTGTTATGGGGGGATATATCTACTACAGACTGTTATGGGGATATATCTACTACAGACTGTTATGGGGGGATATATCTACTACAGACTGTTATGGGGGGATATATCTACTACAGACTGTTATGGGGATATATCTACTACAGACTGTTATGGGGGGATATATCTACTACAGACTGTTATGGGGATATATCTACTACAGACTGTTATGGGGGGATATATCTACTACAGACTGTTATGGGGGGATATATCTACTACAGACTGTTATGGGGGGATATATCTACTACAGACTGTTATGGGATATATCTACTACAGACTGTTATGGGGGGATATATCTACTACAGACTGTTATGGGGGGATATATCTACTACAGACTGTTATGGGGATATATCTACTACATACTGTTATGGGATATATCTACTACAGACTGTTATGGGGGGATATATCTACTACAGACTGTTATGGGGATATATCTACTACAGACTGTTATGGGGGGATATATCTACTACAGACTGTTATGGGGATATATCTACTACAGACTGTTATGGGGGGATATATCTACTACAGACTGTTATGGGGGGATATATCTACTACAGACTGTTATGGGGATATATCTACTACAGACTGTTATGGGGGGATATATCTACTACAGACTGTTATAGGGACATATCTACTACAGACTGTTATGGGGGGATATATCTACTACAGACTGTTATAGGGACATATCTACTACAGACTGTTATGGGGATATATCTACTACAGACTGTTATGGGGGGATATATCTACTACAGACTGTTATAGGGACATATCTACTACAGACTGTTATGGGATATATCTACTACAGACTGTTATGGGGGGATATATCTACTACAGACTGTTATGGGGATATATCTACTACAGACTGTTATGGGGGATATATCTACTACAGACTGTTATGGGATATATCTACTACAGACTGTTATGGGATATATCTACTACAGACTGTTATGGGATATATCTACTACAGACTGTTATGGGGGGATATATCTACTACAGACTGTTATGGGGATATATCTACTACAGACTGTTATGGGGATATATCTACTACAGACTGTTATGGGGGATATATCTACTACAGACTGTTATGGGGGATATATCTACTACAGACTGTTATGGGATATATCTACTACAGACTGTTATGGGGGGATATATCTACTACAGACTGTTATGGGGGATATATCTACTACAGACTGTTATGGGGATATATCTACTACAGACTGTTATGGGGGGATATATCTACTACAGACTGTTATAGGGACATATCTACTACAGACTGTTATGGGATATATCTACTACAGACTGTTATGGGGATATATCTACTACAGACTGTTATGGGATATATCTACTACAGACTGTTATGGGATATATCTACTACAGACTGTTATGGGGGGATATATCTACTACAGACTGTTATGGGGATATATCTACTACAGACTGTTATGGGGATATATCTACTACAGACTGTTATGGGGGATATATCTACTACAGACTGTTATGGGATATATCTACTACAGACTGTTATGGGGGGATATATCTACTACAGACTGTTATGGGGGATATATCTACTACAGACTGTTATGGGGATATATCTACTACAGACTGTTATGGGGGGATATATCTACTACAGACTGTTATAGGGACATATCTACTACAGACTGTTATGGGATATATCTACTACAGACTGTTATGGGGGGATATATCTACTACAGACTGTTATGGGGATATATCTACTACAGACTGTTATGGGATATATCTACTACAGACTGTTATGGGATATATCTACTACAGACTGTTATGGGGATATATCTACTACAGACTGTTATGGGGATATATCTACTACAGACTGTTATGGGGATATATATACTACAGACTGTTATGGGATATATCTACTACAGACTGTTATGGGGGATATATCTACTACAGACTGTTATGGGGGGATATATCTACTACAGACTGTTATGGGGGATATATCTACTACAGACTGTTATGGGGTCTAGTCAGTGTCCCCCTCTGCATAATAGGGGGGGGGGGGGGGGGTCAGTCTTTGTCTGGTCTAGTCAGTGTCCCCCTCTGCATAATAGGGGGGCGGGGGTTCAGTCTTTGTCTGGTCTACTCAGTGTCCCCCTCTGTATAATAGGGGGGGCAGTCTTTGTCTGGTCTAGTCAGTGTCCCCCTCTGATTAATAGGGGGGGGGGGGGGCAGTCTTTGTCTGGTCTAGTCAGTGTCCCCTTCTGATTAAATGGGGGGGGGGGGGGTGGGGTTCAGTCTTTGTCTGGTCTAGTCAGTGTGTTTCAATTATGCAGAGGGGGACACTGACTAGACCAAATATAAACAGACCAGCCTGTTATATACAGTACATAAACACACTGACTAGACCAGTACATAAACACACTGACTAGACCAGACTATTATATACAGTACATAAACACACTGACTAGACCAGACTGTTATATACAGTACATAAACACCCTGACTAGACCAGACTATTATATACAGTACGTAAACACACTGACTAGACCAGACTGTTATATACAGTACATAAACACACGGACTAGACCAGACTATTATATACAGTACATAAACACACTGACTAGACCAGACTATTATATACAGTACATAAACACACTGACTAGACCAGACTATTATATACAGTACATAAACACACTGACTAGACCAGTACATAAACACACTGACTAGACCAGTACATAAACACACTGACTAGACCAGTACTGTAACGGTTTTCTTCTATCTCCTCCTCTGATGAAGAGGTAGAACAAGGATCGGACCAAAATGCAGCGTGTAGATTGCGATCCATGTTTTAATGAACAAACGTTAAACACGAATCAGTACAAAAACAATAAACGTAACGAAAACCTAAACAGCCTATCTGGTGAAAACACATAGACAGGAACAATCACCCACAAACACACAGTGAACCCCAGGCTACCTAAATATGGTTCCCAATCAGAGACAATGATGAACACCTGCCTCTGACTGAGAACCATATCAGGCTGAACATGGAAATAGACAAACAAGACATGAAACATAGAATGCCCACTCAGATCACACCCTGACCAATCAAAACATAGAAAATACAAAGTAAACTATGGTCAGGGCGTGACAGTACCCCCCCCCCCAAGGTGCGGACTCCGGCCGCAAAACCTGAACCTATAGGGGAGGGTCTGGGTGGGCATCTGTCCGCGGTGGCGGCTCTGGCGCTGGACGTGGACCCCACTCCATGACAGTTTTAATCCCCCTCCTAAACGTCCCTAAATAGGTTACCCACCACAATGATAACATGGGACAGAGGGACAGCTCGGGACAGAGGTAACTCGGGACAGATGGGTAGCTCAGCCCTGAGAGGAAGCTCAGCACTGAGAAGAAGCTCAGCACTGAGAAGAAGCTCAGGCAGGTGGTTAGATCCGGCAGATCCTGGCTGGCTGGCGGTTCTGGAAGATCCTGGCTGACTGGCGGATCCGGAAGATCCTGGCTGACTGGCAGATCTGGGAGAATCTGGACGACTGGCAGATCTGGGAGAATCTGGACGACTGGCAGATCTGGGAGAATCTGGACGACTGGCAGATCTGAGAGAGTCTGGTCGACTGGCAGATCTGGAAGAGTCTGGTCGACTGGCAGATCTGGAAGAGTCTGGTCGACTGGCAGATCTGGAAGAGTCTGGTCGACTGGCAGATCTGGAAGAGTCTGGTCGACTGGCAGATCTGGAAGAGTCTGGTCGACTGGCAGATCTGGAAGAGTCTGGACGACGGGCAGATCTGGAAGAGTCTGGACGACGGGCAGATCTGGAAGAGTCTGGTCGACTGGCAGATCTGGAAGAGTCTGGTCGACTGGCAGATCTGGAAGAGTCTGGACGACTGGCAGATCTGGAAGAGTCTGGACGACTGGCAGATCTGGAAGAGACTGGTCGACACAGACTGGCTGCTCTGGCTGCTCCATGCTGACTGACAGCTCTGGCTGCTCCATGCTGGCAGACTGCTCTGGCTGCTCCATGATGACTGGTAGCTCTGGCTGCTCCATGCTGACTGGCTGCTCCATGCTGACTGGCAGCTCTGGCTGCTCCATGCTGACTGGCTGCTCTAGCTGCTCCATGCTGACTGGCTGCTCCATGCTGACTGGCTGCTCCATGCTGACTGGCTGCTCCATGCTGACTGGCTGCTCCATGCTGACTGGCAGCTCCATGCTGACTGGCAGCTCTGGCTGCTCCATGCTGACTGGCTGCTCCATGCTGACTGGCTGCTCCATGCTGACTGACTGCTCCATGCTGACTGGCGGCCCTGGCTGCTCCATGCTGACTGGCGGCCCTGGCTGCTCCATGCTGACTGGCGGCCCTGGCTGCTCCATGCTGACTGGCGGCCCTGGCTGCTCCATGCTGACTGGCGGCCCTGGCTGCTCCATGCTAACTGGCAGCTCTGGCGGCTCCTTGCAGACTGGCGGCTCCTTGCAGACTGGCAGCTCTGGCGGCTCCTTGCAGACTGGCAGCTTTGGCGGCATCCTGCAGACTGGCAGCTCTGGCGGCTCCTTGCAGACTGGCAGCTCCATGCAGACTGGCAGCTCTATGCAGACTGGCAGCTCCTTGCTAACTGGCAGCTCTATGCTAACTGGCAGCTCTATGCTAACTGGCAGCTCTATGCTAACTGGCAGCTCTATGCTAACTAGCAGTTCTGAACAGGCGGGAGACTCCGACAGCGCTGTAGAGGCGGAAAGCTCTGACAGCGCTAAACAGGCGGGAGACTCCGACAGCGCTGAAGAGGAGGGAGGCTCTGGCAGCGCTGGACAGGCGAGGCGCACTGTAGGCCTGATGCGTGGTGCTGGCACTGGTGGTACTAGGCCGAGGACACGCACAGGAAGCCTGGTGCGGGGAGCTGCTACCGGAGGGCTGGGGTGTGGAGGTGGCACAGGATGGGTTAGACCGTGAAGGCGTACTGGAGATCTTGAGAGCGGTGCTGGCACAGGACGTGCAAGGCTAGGGAGGTGCACAGGAGGCCTGGTACGTGAGACTGGCACCATCTTAACCAGCCGACTAACACGCACCTCAGGACGAGTATGGAGCGCTGACCCAGGTGCCATCAAATCCCCGACACGCTCCGTTGGGCGAATTCCATGTTTAAAACACCAACATAGCAACTCCCTCATTTCTCTCTCCTCCAATTTCCCCATTAACTCCTTCACAGTCTCTGTTTCGCTCACCTCCAACACCGGCTCTGGTCTCCTCCTTGGCTCCTCACGATAAACAGGGAGAGTTGGCTCAGGTCTGGCTCCTGACTCTGCCACACTCTCCCTGAGCCCCCCCCCAAGAAATTTTTGGGGCTGACTATGGGGCCTCCGTCCGCGCCGCCTTGCTTGCTTCGCAAACTCCATTCTCCTATATCCTTCCGCGCACTGCTCCATCGAATCCCAGGCGGGCTCCGGCACTCTCCCTGGGTCGACCGCCCACCTGTCTATCTCCTCCCAAGAAGTATAGTCCATACTGTACTCCACTTTGGGCTGTTCTTGCCTGTTGACACGCTGCTTGGTCCCTTTGTGGTGGGTGATTCTGTAACGGTTTTCTTCTATCTCCTCCTCTGATGAAGAGGTAGAACAAGGATCGGACCAAAATGCAGCGTGTAGATTGCGATCCATGTTTTAATGAACAAACGTTAAACACGAATCAGTACAAAAACAATAAACGTAACGAAAACCTAAACAGCCTATCTGGTGAAAACACATAGACAGGAACAATCACCCACAAACACACAGTGAACCCCAGGCTACCTAAATATGGTTCCCAATCAGAGACAATGATGAACACCTGCCTCTGACTGAGAACCATATCAGGCTGAACATAGAAATAGACAAACAAGACATGAAACATAGAATGCCCACTCAGATCACACCCTGACCAATCAAAACATAGAAAATACAAAGTAAACTATGGTCAGGGCGTGACAAGTACAGAAACACCTAACCCTAGACCAGTACATAAACACCTAACCCTAACCCTAGACCAGTACATAAACACCTAACCCTAGACCAGTACATAAACACCTAACCCTAACCCTAGACCGTACATAAACACCTAACCCTAGACCAGTACATAATTAAACACCTAACACTAGACCAGTACATAAACACCTAACCCTAACCCTAGACCAGTACATAAACACCTAACCCTAGACCAGTACATAAACACCTAACCCTAACACTAGACCAGTACATAAACACCTAACCCTAACCCTACACCAGTATATAAACACCTAACCCTAGACCAGTATATAAACACCTAACCCTAACCCTAGACCAGTACATAAACACCTAACCCTAGACCAGTACATAAACACCTACCCTAACCCTAGACCAGTACATAAACACCTAACCCTAACCCTAGACCAGTACATAAACACCTAACCCTAGACCAGTACATAAACACCTAACCCTAACACTAGACCAGTACATAAACACCTAACCCTAACCCTAGACCAGTACATAAACACACTGACTAGACCGGTACATAAACCCCTAACCCTAGACCAGTACATAAACACCTAACCCTAGACCAGTACATAAACACACTGACTAGACCAGTACATAAACACCTAACCCTAGACCAGTACATAAACACACTGACTAGACCAGTACATTAACACCTAACCCTAGACCAGTACATAAACACCTAACCCTAGACCAGTACATAAACACCTAACCCTAGACCAGTACATAAACACCTAACCCTAACACTAGACCAGTACATAAACACACTGACTAGACCAGTACATAAACACCTAACCCTAACCCTAGACCAGTACATAAACACCTAACCCTAACACTAGACCAGTACATAAACACCTAACCCTAGACCAGTACATAAACACCTAACCCTAACACTAGACCAGTACATAAACACCTAACCCTAGACCAGTACATAAACACACTGACTAGACCAGTACATAAACACCTAACCCTAGACCAGTACATAAACACCTAACCCTAACGCTAGACCAGTACATAAACACCTAACCCTAACGCTAGACCAGTACATAAACACCTAACCCTAACCGTAGACCAGTACATAAACACCTAACCCTAGACCAGTACATAAACACACTGACTAGACCAGTACATAAACACCTAACCCAGTACATAAACACCCTGACTAGACCTGTACATAAACACCTAACCCTAGACCAGTACATAAACACCTAACCCTAGACCAGTACATAAACACCTAACCCTAACACTAGACCAGTACATAAACACCTAACTCTAGACCAGTACATAAACACCTAACCCTAACACTAGACCAGTACATAAACACACTGACTAGACCAGTACATAAACACCTAACCCTAACCCTAGACCAGTACATAAACACCTAACCCTAACACTAGACCAGTACATAAACACCTAACCCTAGACCAGTACATAAACACCTAACCCTAACACTAGACCAGTACATAAACACCTAACCCTAGACCAGTACATAAACACACTGACTAGACCAGTACATAAACACCTAACCCTAGACCAGTACATAAACACCTAACCCTAACGCTAGACCAGTACATAAACACCTAACCCTAACGCTAGACCAGTACATAAACACCTAACCCTAACCGTAGACCAGTACATAAACACCTAACCCTAGACCAGTACATAAACACACTGACTAGACCAGTACATAAACACCTAACCCAGTACATAAACACACTGACTAGACCAGTACATAAACACCTAACCCTAGACCAGTACATAAACACCTAACCCTAGACCAGTACATAAACACCTAACCCTAACACTAGACCAGTACATAAACACCTAACTCTAGACCAGTACATAAACACACTGACTAGACCAGTACATAAACACCTAAACCTAACCCTAGACCAGTACATAAACACCTAACTCTAGACCAGTACATAAACACACTGACTAGACCAGTACATAAACACCTAACTCTAGACCAGTACATAAACACACTGACTAGACCAGTACATAAACACCTAAACCTAACTCTAGACCAGTACATAAACACCTAACTCTAGACCAGTACATAAACACACTGACTAGACCAGTACATAAACACCTAAACCTAACTCTAGACCAGTACATAAACACCTAACCCTAGACCAGTACATAAACACCTAACCCTAGACCAGTACATAAACACCTAACCCTAACACTAGACCAGTACATAAACACCTAACCCTAGACCAGTACATAAACACCTAACCCTAACCCTAGACCAGTACATAAACACCTAACCCTAACACTAGACCAGTACATAAACACCTAACCCTAACCCTAGACCAGTACATAAACACCTAACCCTAGACCAGTACATAAACACCTAACCCTAACCCTAGACCAGTACATAAACACCTAACCCTAACCCTAACACTAGACCAGTACATAATCATGATAAAACCTGGATGTAAAAATGTAGTTTAGTAAATCATTTAACATCTGAAAAAAGGACAAATCTGAGGCCCTCATTGGCCTGGTGTGTGTGTGTGTGTGTGTGTGTGTGTGTGTGTGTGTGTGTGTGTGTGTGTGTGTGTGTGTGTGTGTGTGTGTGTGTGTGTGTGTGTGTGTGTGTGTGTGTGTGTGTGTGTGTGTGTGTACAGTATTCCCTACTCTGGTACAGACCCTGAACACAGGTCTCCATGTGATGGTGATAGTCTTCCTGTTGGTGGCCGTTTTTTTTACTCTGCTCAGCCTTTCATTCTCTATCTACAACGCACGCAAGGTAGGGGCTATGTGGTGTGAAGATGAGGTGTGTGTGTGGTGTTATAGTGTACATCTGGTTGTGTGTGTGTGGTGTTATAGTGTATTTCTGTGTGTGTGTGTGGTGTTATAGTGTATATCTCTATGTGGTGTTATAGTGTATATCTCTGTGTGTGTGTGGTGTTATAGTGTATATCTCTGTGTGTGTGTGGTGTTATAGTGTATTTCTGTGTGTGTGTCTGTGTGGTGTTATAGTGTATATCTCTGTGTGGTGTTATAGTGTATATCTCTGTGTGGTGTTATAGTGTATATCTCTGTGTGGTGTTATAGTGTATATCTCTGTGGTGTTATAGTGTATATCTCTGTGTGGTGTTATAGTGTATATCTCTGTGTGGTGTTATAGTGTATATATCACTGTGTGGTGTTATAGTGTATATCTCTGTGTGGTGTTATAGTGTATATATCTGTGTGTGTGGTGTTATAGTGTATATCTGTGTGGTGTTATAGTGTATATCTCTGTGTGGTGTTATAGTGTATATCTCTGTGTGTGTGGTGTTATAGTGTATATCTCTGTGTGGTGTTATAGTGTATATCTCTGTGTGGTGTTATAGTGTATATCTCTGTGGTGTTATAGTGTATATCTCTGTGTGGTGTTATAGTGTATATCTCTGTGTGGTGTTATAGTGTATATCTCTGTGTGTGTGGTGTTATAGTGTATATCTCTGTGTGGTGTTATAGTGTATATCTCTGTGTGGTGTTATAGTGTATATATCTGTGTGTGGTGTTATAGTGTATATCTCTGTGTGGTGTTATAGTGTATATCTCTGTGTGGTGTTATAGTGTATATCTCTGTGTGGTGTTATAGTGTATATCTCTGTGTGGTGTTATAGTGTATATCACTGTGTGGTGTTATAGTGTATATCTCTGTGTGTGTGTGGTGTTATAGTGTATTTCTGTGTGTGTGTGTGTGTGGTGTTATAGTGTACATCTCTGTGTGTGTGTGGTGTTATAGTGTATTTCTGTGTGTGTGTGTGTGGTGTTATAGTGTATATATCTGTGTGGTGTTATAGTGTATATCTCTGTGGTGTTATAGTGTATATCTCTGTGTGGTGTTATAGTGTATATCTCTGTGTGGTGTTATAGTGTATATCTGTGTGTGGTGTTATAGTGTATATATGTGTGTGGTGTTATAGTGTATATCTCTGTGTGGTGTTATAGTGTATATCTCTGTGTGGTGTTATAGTGTATATATCTGTGTGTGGTGTTATAGTGTATATCTCTGTGTGGTGTTATAGTGTATATATCTGTGTGTGGTGTTATAGTGTATATCTCTGTGTGGTGTTATAGTGTATATATCTGTGTGGTGTTATAGTGTATATCTCTGTGTGGTGTTATAGTGTGTGTGTGTGTGTGTGAAGGTGTGTGTGTAGGTGTGTGTGTGAAGGTGTGTGTGTGTGTGTGAAGGTGTGTGTGTGTGTGAAGGTGTGTGTGAAGGTGTATGTGTGTGTGTGAAGGTGTGTGAAGGTGTGTGTGTGTGTGTGTGTGAGTGTGTGAAGGTGTGTGTGTGTGTGTGTGTAGGTGTGTGTGTGTGTGTGTGTGTGTGTGTGTGTGTGTGTGTGTGTGTGTGTGTGTGTGTGTGTGTGTGTGTGTGTGTGTACAGTATTCCCTACTCTGGTACAGACCCTGAACACAGGTCTCCATGTGATGGTGATAGTCTTCCTGTTGGTGGCCGTTTTTTTTACTCTGCTCAGCCTTTCATTCTCTATCTACAACGCACGCAAGGTAGGGGCTATGTGGTGTGAAGATGAGGTGTGTGTGTGGTGTTATAGTGTACATCTGGTTGTGTGTGTGTGGTGTTATAGTGTATTTCTGTGTGTGTGTGTGGTGTTATAGTGTATATCTCTATGTGGTGTTATAGTGTATATCTCTGTGTGTGTGTGGTGTTATAGTGTATATCTCTGTGTGGTGTTATAGTGTATATATCTGTGTGTGGTGTTATAGTGTATATCTCTGTGTGGTGTTATAGTGTATATCTCTGTGTGGTGTTATAGTGTATATCTCTGTGTGGTGTTATAGTGTATATCTCTCTGTGTGGTGTTATAGTGTATATCTCTGTGTGTGTTATAGTGTATATCTCTGTGTGGTGTTATAGTGTATATATCTGTGTGGTGTTATAGTGTATATATCTGTGTGTGTGTGGTGTTATAGTGTATTTCTGTGTGTGTGTGTGTGGTGTTATAGTGTATATCTCTGTGTGGTGTTATAGTGTATATCTCTGTGTGTGTGGTGTTATAGTGTATATCTCTGTGTGGTGTTATAGTGTATATATCTGTGTGTGTTATAGTGTATATCTCTGTGTGGTGTTATAGTGTATATCTCTGTGTGGTGTTATAGTGTATATCTGTGTGTGGTGTTATAGTGTATATATCTGTGTGGTGTTATAGTGTATATCTCTGTGTGGTGTTATAGTGTATATATCTGTGTGTGTTATAGTGTATATCTCTGTGTGGTGTTATAGTGTATATCTCTGTGTGGTGTTATAGTGTATATCTCTGTGTGGTGTTATAGTGTATATCTCTGTGTGGTGTTATAGTGTATATCTCTGTGTGTGTTATAGTGTATATCTCTGTGTGTGGTGTTATAGTGTATATCTCTGTGTGTGGTGTTATAGTGTATATCTCTGTGTGGTGTTATAGTGTATATCTCTGTGTGTGTTATAGTGTATATCTCTGTGTGGTGTTATAGTGTATATCTCTGTGTGGTGTTATAGTGTATATCTCTGTGTGTGGTGTTATAGTGTATATCTCTCTGTGTGGTGTTATAGTGTATATCTCTGTGTGGTGTTATAGTGTATATCTCTGTGTGGTGTTATAGTGTATATCTCTGTGTGGTGTTATAGTGTATATCTGTGTGTGGTGTTATAGTGTATATCTCTGTGTGGTGTTATAGTGTATATCTCTGTGTGGTGTTATAGTGTATATCTGTGTGTGGTGTTATAGTGTATATCTCTGTGTGGTGTTATAGTGTATATCTCTGTGTGTGTGGTGTTATAGTGTATATCTCTGTGTGGTGTTATAGTGTATATCTCTGTGTGGTGTTATAGTGTATATATCTGTGTGGTGTTATAGTGTATATCTCTGTGTGGTGTTATAGTGTGTATCTCTGTGTGGTGTTATAGTGTATATCACTGTGTGGTGTTATAGTGTATATCACTGTGTGGTGTTATAGTGTATATCTCTGTGTGTGTGTGGTGTTATAGTGTATATCTCTGTGTGGTGTTATAGTGTATATCTCTGTGTGGTGTTATAGTGTATATATCTGTGTGGTGTTATAGTGTATATATCTGTGTGTGTGTTATAGTGTATATCTCTGTGTGGTGTTATAGTGTATATATCTGTGTGGTGTTATAGTGTATATATCTGTGTGGTGTTATAGTGTATATCACTGTGTGGTGTTATAGTGTATATCTCTGTGTGGTGTTATAGTGTATATCTCTGTGTGTGTGTGGTGTTATAGTGTATATATCTGTGTGTGTGTTATAGTGTATATCTCTGTGTGGTGTTATAGTGTATATATCTGTGTGGTGTTATAGTGTATATATCTGTGTGGTGTTATAGTGTATATCTCTGTGTGTGTGGTGTTATAGTGTATATCTCTGTGTGGTGTTATAGTGTATATATCTGTGTGGTGTTATAGTGTATATCTCTGTGTGTGTGGTGTTATAGTGTATATCTCTGTGTGGTGTTATAGTGTATATATCTGTGTGGTGTTATAGTGTGTATCTCTGTGTGGTGTTATAGTGTATATATCTGTGTGTGTGTTATAGTGTATATCTCTGTGTGGTGTTATAGTGTATATATCTGTGTGGTGTTATAGTGTGTATCTCTGTGTGGTGTTATAGTGTATATCTCTGTGTGGTGTTATAGTGTATATCTCTGTGTGTGTGTTATAGTGTATATCTCTGTGTGGTGTTATAGTGTATATCTCTGTGTGTGTGTGGTGTTATAGTGTATATATCTGTGTGTGTGTTATAGTGTATATCTCTGTGTGGTGTTATAGTGTATATCTCTGTGTGTGTGTGGTGTTATAGTGTATATATCTGTGTGTGTGTTATAGTGTATATCTCTGTGTGGTGTTATAGTGTATATCTCTGTGTGTGTGTGGTGTTATAGTGTATATATCTGTGTGTGTGTTATAGTGTATATCTCTGTGTGTGGTGTTATAGTGTATATCTCTGTGTGTGGTGTTATAGTGTATATCTCTGTGTGGTGTTATAGTGTATATATCTGTGTGTGTGTGGTGTTATAGTGTATATATCTGTGTGTGTGTTATAGTGTATATCTCTGTGTGGTGTTATAGTGTATATCTCTGTGTGTGGTGTTATAGTGTATATCTCTGTGTGGTGTTATAGTGTATATCTCTGTGTGGTGTTATAGTGTATATCACTGTGTGGTGTTATAGTGTATATCTCTGTGTGGTGTTATAGTGTATATCTCTGTGTGGTGTTATAGTGTATATCTGTGTGTGGTGTTATAGTGTATATCTCTGTGTGTGGTGTTATAGTGTATATCTCTGTGTGGTGTTATAGTGTATATCTCTGTGTGGTGTTATAGTGTATATCTCTGTGTGGTGTTATAGTGTATATCTCTGTGTGGTGTTATAGTGTATATCTCTGTGTGTGGTGTTATAGTGTATATCTCTGTGTGGTGTTATAGTGTATATCTCTGTGTGGTGTTATAGTGTATATCTCTGTGTGGTGTTATAGTGTATATCTCTGTGTGGTGTTATAGTGTATATCTCTGTGTGGTGTTATAGTGTATATCTCTGTGTGGTGTTATAGTGTATATCTCTGTGTGGTGTTATAGTGTATATCTCTGTGTGTGGTGTTATAGTGTATATCTCTGTGTGTGTGTGGTGTTATAGTGTATATCTCTGTGTGTGTGTTATAGTGTATATCTCTGTGTGGTGTTATAGTGTATATCTCTGTGTGGTGTTATAGTGTATATCTCTGTGTGGTGTTATAGTGTATATCTCTGTGTGGTGTTATAGTGTATATCTGTGTGTGGTGTTATAGTGTATATATCTGTGTGTGTGGTGTTATAGTGTATATCTGTGTGTGGTGTTATAGTGTATATCTCTGTGTGGTGTTATAGTGTATATATCTGTGTGTGGTGTTATAGTGTATATCTCTGTGTGGTGTTATAGTGTATATATCTGTGTGTCTGTGTGGTGTTATAGTGTATATCTCTGTGTGGTGTTATAGTGTATATATCTGTGTGTGTGGTGTTATAGTGTATATCTGTGTGTGGTGTTATAGTGTATATCTCTGTGTGGTGTTATAGTGTATATCTGTGTGTGGTGTTATAGTGTATATCTCTGTGTGGTGTTATAGTGTATATATCTGTGTGTGTGGTGTTATAGTGTATATCTGTGTGTGGTGTTATAGTGTATATCTCTGTGTGGTGTTATAGTGTATATCTCTGTGTGTGTGGTGTTATAGTGTATATATCTGTGTGGTGTTATAGTGTATGTCTGTGTGTGTGTGTGTGTGTGTGTGGTGTTATAGTGTATATCTCTCTGTGTGGTGTTATAGTGTATATATCTGTGTGGTGTTATAGTGTATGTCTGTGTGTGTGTGTGTGTGTGTGGTGTTATAGTGTATATCTCTCTGTGTGTGGTGTTATAGTGTATATATCTCTGTGGTGTCATAGTGTATATCTCTGTGTGGTGTTATAGTGTATATCTCTGTGTGTGGTGTTATAGTGTATATATCTGTGTGGTGTTATAGTGTATATCTCTCTGTGTGGTGTTATAGTGTATATCTCTCTGTGTGGTGTTATAGTGTATATCTCTCTGTGTGGTGTTATAGTGTATATATCTGTGTGGTGTTATAGTGTATATCTCTGTGTGTGGTGTTATAGTGTATATCTGTGTGTGGCGTTATAGTGTATATCTCTCTGTGTGGTGTTATAGTGTATATCTCTGTGTGGTGTTATAGTGTATATCTCTCTGTGTGGTGTTATAGTGTATATCTCTCTGTGTGTGGTGTCATAGTGTATATATCTGTGTGGTGTTATAGTGTGTATCTCTGTGTGGTGTTATAGTGTATATCTCTGTGTGGTGTTATAGTGTATATCTCTGTGTGGTGTTATAGTGTATATCTCTGTGTGGTGTTATAGTGTATATCTCTGTGTGGTGTTATAGTGTATATCTCTGTGTGGTGTTATAGTGTATATCTGTGTGTGGTGTTATAGTGTATATCTCTGTGTGGTGTTATAGTGTATATCTCTCTGTGTGGTGTTATAGTGTATATCTCTCTGTGTGTGGTGTCATAGTGTATATCTCTGTGTGGTGTTATAGTGTATATCTCTGTGTGGTGTTATAGTGTATATCTCTGTGTGGTGTTATAGTGTATATCTCTGTGTGGTGTTATAGTGTATATCTCTGTGTGGTGTTATAGTGTATATCTCTGTGTGTGTGTGGTGTTATAGTGTATATCTCTGTGTGTGGTGTTATAGTGTATATCTCTGTGTGGTGTTATAGTGTATATCTCTGTGTGGTGTTATAGTGTATATCTGTGTGTGGCGTTATAGTGTATATCTCTGTGTGGTGTTATAGTGTATATCTCTGTGTGGTGTTATAGTGTATATCTCTGTGTGGTGTTATAGTGTATATCTGTGTGTGTGTGGTGTTATAGTGTATATCTCTGTGTGGTGTTATAGTGTATATCTCTGTGTGGTGTTATAGTGTATATCTCTGTCTGTGTGGTGTTATAGTGTATATCTCTGTGTGGTGTTATAGTGTATATCTCTGTGTGGTGTTATAGTGTATATCTCTGTGTGTGTGGTGTTATAGTGTATATCTCTGTGTGGTGTTATAGTGTATATCTCTGTGTGGTGTTATAGTGTATATCTCTGTGTGGTGTTATAGTGTATATCTCTGTGTGGTGTTATAGTGTATATCTCTGTGTGGTGTTATAGTGTATATCTGTGTGTGGTGTTATAGTGTATATCTCTGTGTGGTGTTATAGTGTATATCTCTGTGTGGTGTTATAGTGTATATCTCTGTGTGGTGTTATAGTGTATATCTCTGTGTGGTGTTATAGTGTATATCTGTGTGTGGTGTTATAGTGTATATCACTGTGTGGTGTTATAGTGTATATCTCTGTGTGGTGTTATAGTGTATATATCTGTGTGTGGTGTTATAGTGTATATCTCTGTGTGGTGTTATAGTGTATATCTCTGTGTATCAGGTTCCCTACCAGAGCATTAAAGGCCCCACTGGACTCTACATCTGGAACACCATAGCAGGTACACACACACACACACACACATACACATACACATACACATACACATACACATACACATATACACACACACACACACACACATTTTACTATCCTTGTGGGGACCAAAAATGTATTTCCATTCAAAATCCTATTTTTCCCCAAACCGTAACCTTAATTCTAACCCTAAATAGCCTTTGACCTGACGGGGACTACCCTAGTAATGTGGGGACTACCCTGGTAATGTGGGGACTACCTTGGTAATGTGGGGACTACCTTGGTAATGTGGGGACTACCCTGGTAATGTGGGGACTAACCTGGTAATGTGGGGACTACCTTGGTAATGACCCAGGAGGATGGTAATACACATCACACACACCACCTGACACCATCTCTTATCTCCTCCTCTCCTCTCCTCCCGCTTCCTCCTCTCCAACCTCTCTTCTATATCATCCTCTCCTCTCCAACCTCTCTTCTCTCCCATCTCCTCTCCTCTCCAACCTCTCTCCTCTCCTCTCCTCTCCTCTCCTCTCCTCTCCTCTCCTCTCCTCTCCTCTCCTCTCCTCTCCAACCTCTCTTCTCTCCCATCTCCTCTCCTCTCCTCTCCTCTCCAACCTCTCTTCTCTCCCATCTCCTCTCCTCTCCTCTCCTCTCCTCTCCTCTCCTCTCCTCTCCTCTCCTCTCCTCTCCTCTCCTCCAGGGGTGTTTGGGTCGTTAGCCGTCCTGTGTTTCTTAGCAGCTGTCAGACATCATCGGTTAACGGAACGTGTCTCTAACTACCAGGAGACTCTTTTCCATTTCTCCATTCTGGATGAGCGACTGGATTGGTCCTTCTGGCTGGGCGTGGCCAGCGTCGCTACGCACGGTGTGGTGTGTGTTGTCGTGGCAATGAGCCGGATCAAACTGCCCAAACCACAGAACAAGAAACAGTCCGAGCAGCCAACTGTCACCGCTGAAGTCCTCATGTACTGACGCGCACACACACACACACACACACACACACACACACACACACACACACACACACACACACACGCGTTAGTGGGACATTATCTACTAGCCTGCTGTAATCTACATGACACTGGGTCTATCTACTGTCTATAGAAACTAATCTACACTGGGTCTATCTACTGTCTATAGAAACTGATCTACACTGGGTCTATCTACTGTCTGTAGAAACTGATCTACACTGGGTCTATCTACTGTCTATAGAAACTGTAATCTACACTGGGTCTATCTACTGTCTATAGAAACTGATCTACACTGGGTCTATCTACTGTCTATAGAAACTGTAATCTACACTGGGTCTGTCTACTGTCTATAGAAACTAATCTACACTGGGTCTATCTACTGTCTGTAGAAACTGTAATCTACACTGGGTCTATCTACTGTCTGTAGAAACTGTAATCTACACTGGGTCTATCTACTGTCTATAGAAACTGATCTACACTGGGTCTATCTACTGTCTATAGAAACTGATCTACACTGGGTCTATCTACTGTCTGTAGAAACTGTAATCTACACTGGGTCTATCTACTGTCTATAGAAACTGTAATCTACACTGGGTCTATCTACTGTCTATAGAAACTGATCTACACTGGGTCTATCTACTGTCTATAGAAACTGTAATCTACACTACACTGGGTCTATCTACTGTCTATAGAAACTGTAATCTACACTGGGTCTATCTACTGTCTATAGAAACTGTAATCTACACTGGGTCTATCTACTGTCTATAGAAACTAATCTACACTGGGTCTATCTACTGTCTATAGAAACTGTAATCTACACTGGGTCTATCTACTGTCTATAGAAACTGATCTACACTGGGTCTATCTACTGTCTATAGAAACTGTAATCTACACTGGGTCTATCTACTGTCTATAGAAACTGTAATCTACACTGGGTCTATCTACTGTCTATAGAAACTGTAATCTACACTGGGTCTATCTACTGTCTGTAGAAACTGATCTACACTGGGTCTATCTACTGTCTGTAGAAACTGTAATCTACACTGGGTCTATCTACTGTCTATAGAAACTGTAATCTACACTGGGTCTATCTACTGTCTATATAAACTAATCTACACTGGGTCTATCTACTGTCTGTAGAAACTGATCTACACTGGGTCTGTCTACTGTCTATAGAAACTGATCTACACTGGGTCTATCTACTGTCTATAGAAACTGTAATCTACACTGGGTCTATCTACTGTCTATAGAAACTGTAATCTACACTGGGTCTATCTACTGTCTATAGAAACTAATCTACACTGGGTCTATCTACTGTCTGTAGAAACTGATCTACACTGGGTCTGTCTACTGTCTATAGAAACTGATCTACACTGGGTCTATCTACTGTCTATAGAAACTGTAATCTACACTGGGTCTATCTACTGTCTATAGAAACTAATCTACACTGGGTCTATCTACTGTCTATAGAAACTGATCTACACTGGGTCTATCTACTGTCTGTAGAAACTGTAATCTACACTGGGTCTATCTACTGTCTATAGAAACTGTAATCTACACTGGGTCTATCTACTGTCTGTAGAAACTGTAATCTACACTGGGTCTATCTACTGTCTATAGAAACTGATCTACACTGGGTCTATCTACTGTCTGTAGAAACTGTAATCTACACTGGGTCTATCTACTGTCTATAGAAACTGTAATCTACACTGGGTCTATCTACTGTCTGTAGAAACTGTAATCTACACTGGGTCTATCTACTGTCTATAGAAACTGTAATCTACACTGGGTCTATCTACTGTCTATAGAAACTGTAATCTACACTGGGTCTATCTACTGTCTGTAGAAACTGTAATCTACACTGGGTCTATCTACTGTCTATAGAAACTGTAATCTACACTGGGTCTATCTACTGTCTATAGAAACTGATCTACACTGGGTCTATCTACTGTCTGTAGAAACTGTAATCTACACTGGGTCTATCTACTGTCTATAGAAACTGTAATCTACACTGGGTCTATCTACTGTCTATAGAAACTGATCTACACTGGGTCTATCTACTGTCTGTAGAAACTGTAATCTACACTGGGTCTATCTACTGTCTATAGAAACTGTAATCTACACTGGGTCTATCTACTGTCTATAGAAACTGATCTACACTGGGTCTATCTACTGTCTATAGAAACTGTAATCTACACTGGGTCTATCTACTGTCTATAGAAACTGTAATCTACACTGGGTCTATCTACTGTCTATAGAAACTGTAATCTACACTACACTGGGTCTATCTACTGTCTATAGAAACTGTAATCTACACTGGGTCTATCTACTGTCTGTAGAAACTGTAATCTACACTGGGTCTATCTACTGTCTATAGAAACTGTAATCTACACTACACTGGGTCTATCTACTGTCTATAGAAACTGTAATCTACACTACACTGGGTCTATCTACTGTCTATAGAAACTGTAATCTACACTGGGTCTATCTACTGTCTGTAGAAACTGTAATCTACACTGGGTCTATCTACTGTCTATAGAAACTGTAATCTACACTACACTGGGTCTATCTACTGTCTATAGAAACTGTAATCTACACTGGGTCTATCTACTGTCTATAGAAACTGTAATCTACACTGGGTCTATCTACTGTCTGTAGAAACTGTAATCTACACTGGGTCTATCTACTGTCTATAGAAACTGTAATCTACACTACACTGGGTCTATCTACTGTCTATAGAAACTGTAATCTACACTGGGTCTATCTACTGTCTATAGAAACTGATCTACACTGGGTCTATCTACTGTCTGTAGAAACTGTAATCTACACTACACTGGGTCTATCTACTGTCTATAGAAACTGTAATCTACACTGGGTCTATCTACTGTCTGTAGAAACTGTAATCTACACTGGGTCTATCTACTGTCTATAGAAACTGTAATCTACACTACACTGGGTCTATCTACTGTCTATAGAAACTGTAATCTACACTGGGTCTATCTACTGTCTGTAGAAACTGTAATCTACACTGGGTCTATCTACTGTCTATATAAACTGTAATCTACACTGGGTCTATCTACTGTCTGTAGAAACTGTAATCTACACTGGGTCTATCTACTGTCTATAGAAACTGTAATCTACACTGGGTCTATCTACTGTCTATAGAAACTGTAATCTACACTGGGTCTATCAACTGTCTGTAGAAACTGTAATCTACACTGGGTCTATCTACTGTCTATAGAAACTGTAATCTACACTGGGTCTATCTACTGTCTATAGAAACTGTAATCTACACTGGGTCTATCTACTGTCTATAGAAACTGTAATCTACACTGGGTCTATCTACTGTCTATAGAAACTGTAATCTACACTACACTGGGTCTATCTACTGTCTGTAGAAACTGTAATCTACACTGGGTCTATCTACTGTCTATAGAAACTGTAATCTACACTGGGTCTATCTACTGTCTATAGAAACTGTAATCTACACTGGGTCTATCTACTGTCTATAGAAACTGTAATCTACACTGGGTCTATCTACTGTCTATAGAAACTGTAATCTACACTGGGTCTATCTACTGTCTGTAGAAACTGTAATCTACACTGGGTCTATCTACTGTCTGTAGAAACTGTAATCTACACTGGGTCTATCTACTGTCTATAGAAACTGTAATCTACACTGGGTCTATCTACTGTCTGTAGAAACTGTAATCTACACTGGGTCTATCTACTGTCTATAGAAACTGTAATCTACACTGGGTCTATCTACTGTCTATAGAAACTGTAATCTACACTGGGTCTATCTACTGTCTGTAGAAACTGTAATCTACACTGGGTCTATCTACTGTCTATAAAAACTGTAATCTACACTGGGTCTATCTACTGTCTATAAAAACTGTAATCTACACTGGGTCTATCTACTGTCTATAGAAACTGTAATCTACACTGGGTCTATCTACTGTCTATAGAAACTGATCTACACTGGGTCTATCTACTGTCTGTAGAAACTGATCTACACTGGGTCTGTCTACTGTCTATAGAAACTGATCTACACTGGGTCTATCTACTGTCTATAGAAACTGTAATCTACACTGGGTCTATCTACTGTCTGTAGAAACTGTAATCTACACTGGGTCTATCTACTGTCTATATAAACTGTAATCTACACTGGGTCTATCTACTGTCTGTAGAAACTGTAATCTACACTGGGTCTATCTACTGTCTATAGAAACTGTAATCTACACTGGGTCTATCTACTGTCTATAGAAACTGATCTACACTGGGTCTATCTACTGTCTATAAAAACTGTAATCTACACTGGGTCTATCTACTGTCTATAGAAACTGATCTACACTGGGTCTATCTACTGTCTATAAAAACTGTAATCTACACTACGCTGGGTCTATCTACTGTCTATAGAAACTGTAATCTACACTGGGTCTATCTACTGTCTGTAGAAACTGTAATCTACACTGGGTCTATCTACTGTCTATAGAAACTGTAATCTACACTACACTGGGTCTATCTACTGTCTGTAGAAACTGTAATCTACACTGGGTCTATCTACTGTCTATAGAAACTGTAATCTACACTGGGTCTATCTACTGTCTATAGAAACTGTAATCTACACTGGGTCTAGCTACTGTCTATAGAAAATGCAATCTACACTACACTGGGTCTATCTACTCTCTATAGAAACTGTAATCTACACTGGGTCTATCTACTGTCTATAGAAACTGATCTACACTACACTGGGTCTATCTACTGTCTATAGAAACTGATCTACACTGGGTCTAGCTACTGTCTATAGAAACTGTAATCTACACTGGGTCTAGCTACTGTCTATAGAAACTGTAATCTACACTGGGCCATTATCTACTAGCCTTCTGTAATCAACACTGGCCCCTGTGAAGAGGTGGAGGTAAGAGGTACAAAAGTATCTATATCCACAGTAAAACAAGTCCTATATCGACAACCTGAAAGGCCGCTCAACAAGGAAGAAGCCACTGCTCCAAAACCGCCATAAAAAACCCAGACTATGGTTTGCAACTGCACATGGGGATAGAAATTATACTTTTTGGAGAAATGTCCTCTGGTCTGATGAATCAGAAATATAACTGTTTGGCCATAATGACCATCGTTATGTTTGGAGGAAAAAGGGGGAGGCTTGCAAGCCGAAGAACTCCATCCCAACCGTGAAGCACGGGGGTGGCAGCATCATGTTGTGGGGGTGCTTTGCTGCAGGAGGGACTGGTGCACTTCACAAAATAGATGGCATCATGAGGCAGGAAAATTAGGTGGATATATTGAAGCAACATCTCAAGACATCAGTCAGGAAGTTAAAGCTTGGTCACAAATGGGTCTTCCAAATGGACAATGACCCCAAGCACACTTCCAAAGTTGTGGCAAAATGGCTTAAGATCAACAAAGTCAAGGTATTGGAGTGGCCATCACAAAGCCCTGACCTCAATCCTATAGAAAAATGTGTGTGCAGAACTGAAAAAGCATGTGTGAGCAAGGAGGCCTACAAACCTGCCTCAGTTACACCAGCTCTGTTTTTATTTCATTTATTTATTTCACCTACTTCTGACTTCAAATGCATGTGTACATCTAATATGTGTGTGTGTATATATATATATATATATATATATATATGAAAGTTAAGTTAATAAATAAGAATCCAAAATGTTCAGTGGTTGGGTTTCTGTGGAGATTCATTTGGTATTATTTCGCAAACCCGTCGATAGGTGGCGACAGAGTTCATTTTTAAAACTCAAAGAAGAAAAACAAGACAGCTGGAGTCGGTTATTTATGACGTAACAGTTTATGCGACAGGTGAAGGTCGGAAGACAAACCTTCCCAACGTGTTTCTCCATCTACAGTACTACTCTCTGATCAATCTCATTCCCCCCGAGAGACGGATATAATAAAACCCAGATACGATGCGGTTGTTAAGTGGAGCGGTGTTGCGGGCCACGATGAGACACCGCTGTCGCTACTTTTCTGTGGCACAAAACAACTGGAACGCCAGAAAAGTAAGTTTAATAAAGTCTAGATAACAAGATAATTACCTAGTCCCTTGACCCAGTTCCATTACACAGAGTTAAAGTCATTGGACGGAGGCGGTTTGGTTAAGATTCCGGACGCTCGGTTTGAACATTAACGCATAAGGACTTCAACTTAAATATCAGCGATAGTTTTCTAAAAAACACAAAAGGTTAGATTGAAATACAACTATTTTTTTCGGGTTCTAGTTTCCACACCGCCATATCTCCATGTTTACAGCGCTTGTTTCCAGAAAGCAGCCGTTAGACGGAGTCGACCGGCGGTGATAATTATCAATGTAACTCAGAACAGCGGGGCGTAAATCCGCTGCGGACGTTCCGTGCTGTCCGGACCGCTCGCTGGTTGGTCCAACCACACCCGACGCGACCAGGACACGCAGCTTGAAATATCAACACCAACTCTGAACCGACTGAATTCATTTGGGGACAGGTCAAAAAGAATGACCATTTATGTCCCGGGATATAAACAGTAGGTTGTCATTGTACCTAAAATGATAGGTCTTCTTCGATGAGGCTTGACATCCAGTAGCTGTTGCATTACCGCCACCTACTAGACTGGAGTATAACTCACTTATACTGTTCTTAATTATCTTTCCTCAAAGTCATTTAAAAAAAGAAAAATAAATACCCTACTATTTAACACTACACTCTCAAATAATAATAATAAATACCCTACTCTACTATTTAAATCTATTTAGTCCTACTTCAGGCCAACAGTCTGAGAGGATGGGACACCACCACTCAACTCGTCTGATGTCTCTCACCCAAACACCTCTCTGCAGCTGCCAACACAACCTCTATTTCCCGAGACTTACGTTCCATCCCTGCAGTACAGTTGATAACCATTGTTATAAATGCTGAAGATCCAACTTTACTGAAACATATATCACTTGTTGGTTTATATCTCTGTTCTGGTACAGATCTACTAGTCACACCCCTCCTCTCAGGATCCCTCCCTCTGTTCTGGTACAGATCTACTACACCCCTCCTCTCAGGATCCCTCCCTCTGTTCTGGTACAGATCTACTACACCCCTCCTCTCAGGATCCCTCCCTCTGTTCTGGTACAGATCTACTACACCAGTCCTCTCAGGATCCCTCCCTCTGTTCTGGTACAGATCTACTAGTCACACCCCTCCTCTCAGGATCCCTCCCTCTGTTCTGGTACAGATCTACTAGCCACACCCCTCCTCTCAGGATCCCTCCCTCTGTTCTGGTACAGATCTACTAGCCACACCCCTCCTCTCAGGATCCCTCCCTCTGTTCTGGTACAGATCTACTAGCCACACCCCTCCTCTCAGGATCCCTCCCTCTGTTCTGGTACAGATCTACTAGCCACACCCCTCCTCTCAGGATCCCTCCCTCTGTTCTGGTACAGATCTACTACACCCCTCCTCTTAGGATCCCTCCCTCTGTTCTGGTACAGATCTACTACACCCCTCCTCTCAGGATCCCTCCCTCTGTTCTGGTACAGATCTACTACACCCCTCCTCTCAGGATCCCTCCCTCTGTTCTGGTACAGATCTACTACACCCCTCCTCTCAGGATCCCTCCCTCTGTTCTGGTACAGATCTACTACACCCCTCCTCTCAGGATCCCTCCCTCTGTTCTGGGTCAGATCTACTACACCCCTCCTCTCAGGATCCCTCCCTCTGTTCTGGTACAGATCTACTACACCAGTCCTCTCAGGATCCATCCCCCTTGGCCCAACTTTTCCTGTCTTCACTGCCTCAGCATATGTCAACTCCTGCACTACTCTAACCCTGGGAACCTCAACCTGCCTCTCTCACAACTCCTATCAATAGTCCTGTGACTGTCATGTACAGCTAGCCACAGCCCTCTACTGTCTGTTGTTGCTGCTGCTGCTGTGCTAGTAGCTAGCTAGTGTGTTGACTGGTTGTGTTGACTATGTGTCCACACAGGGTCTGGTACTCGGTGTTTACGAGAGTGAGAGGGAGGACGACTCTCTCCATCTAACTGAATCAGCAGCTGGTGTCGACAGAGTTCTGTCTGGTAAACTGACTGAGCTGCTAAAGATGTGAGTCACACACACACACACCTTCACACACACACACACACACACACACACACACACACACACACACACACACACACACACACACAGACCTACACACACACACACAGACCTACACACACACACAGACCTACACACACACACCTTCACACACACACACCTTCACACACCTTCACACAAACCTTCACACACACCTTCACACACACCTACACACACACCTTCACACACACACACACACACACACCTACACACACACCTTCACACACACCTTCACACACACCTTCACACACACCTTCACACACACCTTCACACACACCTACACACACACCTTCACACACACCTTCACACACACCTACACACACACACCTACACACACACACCTACACACACACACACACCTTTACACACACACACCTTCACACACACACACACACACACCTTCACACACACACACACCTTCACACACACACACACACCTTCACACACACACACACCTTCACACACACACCTACACACACACCTTCACACACACACACACACACCTTCACACACACACACCTTCACACACACATCTTCACACTCACACACACCTTCACACGCATCCTGTAAGAGTGTGTTTGTGTGTTGACTGGTGTAAAAACCTTCTCCTTGGTAACTCCTCAGATCAGGACCAGGTCTGAAGAAAGGGAAGAGCAGAATATTCTACGGTCTTCATGAGGTAATATATATTACCAGAATATTCTACGGTCTTCATGAGGTAATATATATTACCAGAATATTCTACGGTCTTCATGAGGTAATATATATTACCAGAATATTCTACGGTCTTCATGAGGTAATATATATTACCAGAATATTCTACGGTCTTCATGAGGTAATATATATATTAACTATATTACCAGAATATTCTACGGTCTTCATGAGGTAATATATATTACCAGAATATTCTATGGTCTTCATGAGGTAATATATATTACCAGAATATTCTACGGTCTTCATGAGGTAATATATATTACCAGAATATTCTACGGTCTTCATGAGGTAATATATATTACCAGAATATTCTACGGTCTTCATGAGGTAATATATATTACCAGAATATTCTACGGTCTTCATGAGGTAATATATATATTAACTATATTACCAGAATATTCTACGGTCTTCATGAGGTAATATATATTACCAGAATATTCTATGGTCTTCATGAGGTAATATATATTACCAGAATATTCTACGGTCTTCATGAGGTAATATATATTACCAGAATATTCTACGGTCTTCATGAGGTAATATATATATTAACTATATTACCAGAATATTCTACGGTCTTCATGAGGTAATATATATTACCAGAATATTCTATGGTCTTCATGAGGTAATATATATTACCAGAATATTCTACGGTCTTCATGAGGTAATATATATTACCAGAATATTCTACGGTCTTCATGAGGTAATATATATTACCAGAATATTCTACGGTCTTCATGAGGTAATATATATTACCAGAATATTCTACGGTCTTCATGAGGTAATATATATTACCAGAATATTCTACGGTCTTCATGAGGTAATATATATTACCAGAATATTCTACGGTCTTCATGAGGTAATATATATTACCAGAATATTCTACGGTCTTCATGAGGTAATATATATTACCAGAATATTCTACGGTCTTCATGAGGTAATATATATATTAACTATATTACCAGAATATTCTACGGTCTTCATGAGATAATATATATTACCAGAATATTCTACGGTCTTCATGAGGTAATATATATTACCAGAATATTCTAGTCTTCATGAGGTAATATATATATTAACTGTAGTGAGATGACGCTGTAACAACAGATATTAAACTCGTCATCTCACTGAGCAGCAGGATGAAGCAGATATTATAGATGAGAGCAAGACGATACATGCTTAATAATTACCGTGTGGGTGTGTGTGCATACAGGACTTCCCATGCATAGCAGTAGTTGGTCTAGGGAGGAACTCTCTGGGTGTGTGTGGAACAGAGTACTGGGACACCTGTAAGGAGAACATCAGGGCTGCTATAGCAGGTGAGTCTCTCCTTTTACATGGCTGTGTGTGTGTGTGTGTGTGTGTGTGTGTGTGTGTGTGATGGTACCGTTCTTAGTGATCTACACAACCTGCTCCACGTTTTATCAGTCAAATATTGAGTATGTTTTCTAAGAGGTAATAAACCAAGATGTCTTGATTGTGTCTGTATTCACAGCCCAGAGTTTATACTTACCTAACCCTAACCCCTAACCCCTAACCCTAAGAGGTAATAAACCAAGATGTCTTGATTGTGTCTGTCTTCACAGCCCAGAGTTTATACTTAGTGGAGAAGCACCTCTCAGTACCAATAAACCTGTGACTCATATCGGATATGATTCTACCAACTCTGCACAACTCTTAGGGCAACACAGATATTTAAATGTTGAAATTGATCAGTAGATTTGATTGGGAATCATTGATGGACAGAGATATGGGTTTAATGACAGCCAGTCTGTCTGGGTTCTCCAGAACCATGTGTTGACCCATATAGAGGTGGATGGGTTTAATAACAGCCAGTCTGTCAGTCAGGAGGCTGTAGGGTTCTCCAGAACCATGTGTTGACCCATATAGAGGTGGATGGGTTTAATAACAGCCAGTCTGTCTGTCAGGAGGCTGTAGGGTTCTCCAGAACCATGTGTTGACCCATATAGAGGTGGATGGGTTTAATAACAGCCAGTCTGTCTGTCAGGAGGCTGTAGGGTTCTCCAGAACCATGTGTTGACCCATATAGAGGTGGATGGGTGTAATGACAGCCAGTCAGCAGCAGAGGGAGCTGTTCTGGGACTGTTTACTTACGATGACCTGAAAACCAAGAAGAAGACCAGAGTCACCACACAGCTGCATGGCAGGTACACACATACACACACACACACACACACACACTGGCACACGGACATCCACTGACTCTGTAACCTGTGTGTGTGTCCAGTGGATGTGTGTCTGGCTGGGAGAAAGGTGTGCTGTACGGAGAGGGGCAGAACCTGGCCCGTTACCTGATGGAAGCTCCAGCCAATCATGTCACTCCGTCAGTCTTCGCTGACACCATCACAAACAGACTGGCTCCCTACGCCGACCACGTCACCGTCCATAAGAGGTACAGAGGGGTACTGGGGGGGGGGGGGGGGGGGGGGGGGGACTGGAGGAAGGGGAGGGACTGGGGGGGGTGGGAGGGAGGGGAGGGATGAGGAGGAAGAGGAGGGACTGGGGGGGTAAGGGACTGGAGGAGGGACTGGGGGGATGAGGGACTGGAGGAGGGACTGAGGGGACGAGGGATGAGGAGGAGGGACTGGAGGAGGGACTGGGGGGGACGAGGGATGAGGAGGAGGAGGAGGGACTGGAGGGATGAGGAGGAAGAGGAGGGACTGGGGGGATGAGAAGGAGGGACTGGGGGGACGAGGGAGTGGGGGGAGGAGGGACTGGGGGGGTGGGAGGGGGAGGAGTCAGGATGTAACATTTATTTTGACAAAAGTTTAATTACGGATGTCATTAACAAGTGTGTGTGTGTGTGTGTGTGTGCAGGTCTCAAGAGTGGATAGAGGAGCAGCAGATGGGAGCGTTCCTCAGTGTTTCTAAAGGTGATAGATGGGAGGGTTCCTCAGTGTTTCTAAAGGTGATAGATGGGAGGGTTCCTCAGTGTTTCTAAAGGTGATAGATGGGAGGGTTCCTCAGTGATAGATGGGAGGGTTCCTCAGTGTTTCTAAAGGTGATAGATGGGAGGGTTCCTCAGTGATAGATGGGAGGGTTCCTCAGTGTTTCTAAAGGTGATAGATGGGAGGGTTCCTCAGTGTTTCTAAAGGTGATAGATGGGAGCGTTCCTCAGTGTTTCTAAAGGTGATAGATGGGAGGGTTCCTCAGTGTTTCTAAAGGTGATAGATGGGAGGGTTCCTCAGTGTTTCTAAAGGTGATAGATGGGAGGGTTCCTCAGTGTTTCTAAAGGTGATAGATGGGAGGGTTCCTCAGTGTTTCTAAAGGTGATAGATGGGAGGGTTCCTCAGTGTTTCTAAAGGTGATAGATGGGAGGGTTCCTCAGTGTTTCTAAAGGTGATAGATGGGAGGGTTCCTCAGTGTTTCTAAAGGTGATAGACGGGAGGGTTCCTCAGTGTTTCTAAAGGTGATAGATGGGAGGGTTCCTCAGTGTTTCTAAAGGTGATAGATGGGAGGGTTCCTCAGTGTTTCTAAAGGTGATAGATGGGAGCGTTCCTCAATGTTTCTAAAGTCAAATCAAATCAAATTGATTTATATAGCCCTTCGTACATCAGCTGATATCTCAAAGTGCTGTACAGAAACCCAGCCTAAAACCCCAAACAGCAAGCAATGCAGGTGTAGAAGCACGGTGGCTAGGAAAAACTCCCTAGAAAGGCCAAAACCTAGGAAGAAACCTAGAGAGGAACCAGGCTATGTGGGGTGGCCAGTCCTCTTCTGGCTGTGCCGGGTGGAGATTATAACAGAACATGGCCAAGATGTTCAAATGTTCATAAATTACCAGCATGGTCGAATAATAATAAGGCAGAACAGTTGAAACTGGAGCAGCAGCACGGCCAGGTGGACTGGGGACAGCATGGAGTCATCATGTCAGGTAGTCCTGGGGCATGGTCCTAGGGCTCAGGTCCTCAGAGAGAGAGAAAGAAAGAGAGAAGGAGATAATTAGAGAACGCACACTTAGATTCACACAGGACACCGATTAGGACAGGAGAAGTACTCCAGATATAACAAACTGACCCTAGCCCCCCGACACATAAACTACTGCAGCATAAATACTGGAGGCTGAGACAGGAGGGGTCAGGAGACACTGTGGCCCCATCCGAGGACACCCCCGGACAGGGCCAAACAGGAAGGATATAACCCCACCTACTTTGCCAAAGCACAGCCCCCACACCACTAGAGGGATATCTTCAACCACCAACTTACCATCCTGAGACAAGGCTGAGTATAGATAACAAAGATCTCTGCCAAGGCACAACCCAAGGGGGGGCGCCAACCCAGACAGGATGACCACATCAGTGAATCAACCCACTCAGGTGATAGATGGGAGGGTTCCTCTGTGTTTCTAAAGGTGATAGATGGGAGGGTTCCTCAGTGTTTCTAATGGTGATAGATGGGAGGGTTCCTCAGTGTTTCTAAAGGTGATAGATGGGAGCGTTCCTCAGTGTTTCTAATGGTGATAGATGGGAGGGTTCCTCAGTGTTTCTAAAGGTGATAGATGGGAGGGTTCCTCAGTGTTTCTAAAGGTGATAGATGGGAGGGTTCCTCAGTGTTTCTAAAGGTGATAGATGGGAGCGTTCCTCAGTGTTTCTAAAGGTGATAGATGGGAGCATTCCTCTGTGTTCCTAAAGGTGATAGATGGGAGGGTTCCTCAGTGTTTCTAAAGGTGATAGATGGGAGGGTTTCTCTGTGTTTCTAAAGGTGATAGATGGGAGGGTTCCTCAGTGTTTCTAAAGGTGATAGATGGGAGGGTTCCTCAGTGTTTCTAAAGGTGATAGATGGGAGGGTTCCTCAGTGTTTCTAAAGGTGATAGATGGGAGGGTTCCTCAGTGTTTCTAAAGGTGATAGATGGGAGGGTTCCTCAGTGTTTCTAAAGGTGATAGATGGGAGGGTTCCTCAGTGTTTCTAAAGGTGATAGATGGGAGGGTTCCTCAGTGTTTCTAAAGGTGATAGATGGGAGGGTTCCTCAGTGTTTCTAAAGGTGATAGATGGGAGGGTTCCTCAGTGTTTCTAAAGGTGATAGATGGGAGGGTTCCACAGTGTTTCTAAAGGTGATAGATGGGAGGGTTCCTCAGTGTTTCTAAAGGTGATAGATGGGAGGGTTCCACAGTGTTTCTAATGGTGATAGATGGGAGGGTTCCTCTGTGTTTCTAAAGGTGATAGATGGGAGCGTTCCTCAGTGTTCATTATATTATATACAGTTGGTCCAGGGCCTCCAGATACATTATATTATATACAGTTGGTTCAGCCTCCAGATACATTATATTATATACAGTTGGTTCAGCCTCCAGATACATTATATTATATACAGTTGGTTCAGGGCCTCCAGATACATTATATTATATACAGTTGGTTCAGCCTCCAGATACATTATATTATATACAGTTGGTTCAGCCTCCAGATACATTATATTATATACAGTTGGTTCAGCCTCCAGATACATTATATTATATACAGTTGGTTCAGCCTCCAGATACATTATATTATATACAGTTGGTTCAGGGCCTCCAGATACATTATATTATATACAGTTGGTTCAGGGCCTCCAGATACATTATATTATATACAGTTGGTTCAGCCTCCAGATACATTATATTATATACAGTTGGTTCAGGGCCTCCAGATACATTATATTATATACAGTTGGTTCAGGGCCTCCAGATACATTATATTATATACAGTTGGTTCAGCCTCCAGATACATTATATTATATACAGTTGGTTCAGCCTCCAGATACATTATATTATATACAGTTGGTTCAGCCTCCAGATACATTATATTATATACAGTTGGTTCAGGGCCTCCAGATACATTATATTATATACAGTTGGTTCAGGGCCTCCAGATACATTATATTATATACAGTTGGTTCAGCCTCCAGATACATTATATTATATACAGTTGGTTCAGCCTCCAGATACATTATATTATATACAGTTGGTTCAGCCTCCAGATACATTATATTATATACAGTTGGTTCAGCCTCCAGATACATTATATTATATACAGTTGGTTCAGCCTCCAGATACATTATATTATATACAGTTGGTTCAGCCTCCAGATACATTATATTATATACAGTTGGTTCAGCCTCCAGATACATTATATTATATACAGTTGGTTCAGCCTCCAGATACATTATATTATATACAGTTGGTTCAGCCTCCAGATACATTATATTATATACAGTTGGTTCAGCCTCCAGATACATTATATTATATACAGTTGGTTCAGCCTCCAGATACATTATATTATATACAGTTGGTTCAGGGCCTCCAGATACATTATATTATATACAGTTGGTTCAGCAGCCTCCAGATACATTATATTATATACAGTTGGTTCAGCCTCCAGATACATTATATTATATACAGTTGGTTCAGGGCCTCCAGATACATTATATTATATACAGTTGGTTCAGCCTCCAGATACATTATATTATATACAGTTGGTTCAGCCTCCAGATACATTATATTATATACAGTTGGTTCAGGGCCTCCAGATACATTATATTATATACAGTTGGTTCAGCCTCCAGATACATTATATTATATACAGTTGGTTCAGGGCCTCCAGATACATTATATTATATACAGTTGGTTCAGGGCCTCCAGATACATTATATTATATACAGTTGGTTCAGCCTCCAGATACATTATATTATATACAGTTGGTTCAGGGCCTCCAGATACATTATATTATATACAGTTGGTTCAGCCTCCAGATACATTATATTATATACAGTTGGTTCAGCCTCCAGATACATTATATTATATACAGTTGGTTCAGCCTCCAGATACATTATATTATATACAGTTGGTTCAGCCTCCAGATACATTATATTATATACAGTTGGTTCAGGGCCTCCAGATACATTATATTATATACAGTTGGTTCAGCCTCCAGATACATTATATTATATACAGTTGGTTCAGCCTCCAGATACATTATATTATATACAGTTGGTTCAGCCTCCAGATACATTATATTATATACAGTTGGTTCAGGGCCTCCAGATACATTATATTATATACAGTTGGTTCAGCCTCCAGATACATTATATTATATACAGTTGGTTCAGGGCCTCCAGATACATTATATTATATACAGTTGGTTCAGCCTCCAGATACATTATATTATATACAGTTGGTTCAGCCTCCAGATACATTATATTATATACAGTTGGTTCAGGGCCTCCAGATACATTATATTATATACAGTTGGTTCAGCCTCCAGATACATTATATTATATACAGTTGGTTCAGCCTCCAGATACATTATATTATATACAGTTGGTTCAGCCTCCAGATACATTATATTATATACAGTTGGTTCAGCCTCCAGATACATTATATTATATACAGTTGGTTCAGCCTCCAGATACATTATATTATATACAGTTGGTTCAGCCTCCAGATACATTATATTATATACAGTTGGTTCAGCCTCCAGATACATTATATTATATACAGTTGGTTCAGCCTCCAGATACATTATATTATATACAGTTGGTTCAGCCTCCAGATACATTATATTATATACAGTTGGTTCAGCCTCCAGATACATTATATTATATACAGTTGGTTCAGGGCCTCCAGATACATTATATTATATACAGTTGGTTCAGCCTCCAGATACATTATATTATATACAGTTGGTTCAGCCTCCAGATACATTATATTATATACAGTTGGTTCAGCCTCCAGATACATTATATTATATACAGTTGGTTCAGGGCCTCCAGATACATTATATTATATACAGTTGGTTCAGCCTCCAGATACATTATATTATATACAGTTGGTTCAGCCTCCAGATACATTATATTATATACAGTTGGTTCAGGCCTCCAGATACATTATATTATATACAGTTGGTTCAGCCTCCAGATACATTATATTATATACAGTTGGTTCAGCCTCCAGATACATTATATTATATACAGTTGGTTCAGCCTCCAGATACATTATATTATATACAGTTGGTTCAGCCTCCAGATACATTATATTATATACAGTTGGTTCAGCCTCCAGATACATTATATTATATACAGTTGGTTCAGCCTCCAGATACATTATATTATATACAGTTGGTTCAGCCTCCAGATACATTATATTATATACAGTTGGTTCAGCCTCCAGATACATTATATTATATACAGTTGGTTCAGCCTCCAGATACATTATATTATATACAGTTGGTTCAGCCTCCAGATACATTATATTATATACAGTTGGTTCAGCCTCCAGATACATTATATTATATACAGTTGGTTCAGCCTCCAGATACATTATATTATATACAGTTGGTTCAGCCTCCAGATACATTATATTATATACAGTTGGTTCAGCCTCCAGATACATTATATTATATACAGTTGGTTCAGCCTCCAGATACATTATATTATATACAGTTGGTTCAGCCTCCAGATACATTATATTATATACAGTTGGTTCAGCCTCCAGATACATTATATTATATACAGTTGGTTCAGCCTCCAGATACATTATATTATATACAGTTGGTTCAGGGCCTCCAGATACATTATATTATATACAGTTGGTTCAGGGCCTCCAGATACATTATATTATATACAGTTGGTTCAGCCTCCAGATACATTATATTATATACAGTTGGTTCAGGGCCTCCAGATACATTATATTATATACAGTTGGTTCAGCCTCCAGATACATTATATTATATACAGTTGGTTCAGCCTCCAGATACATTATATTATATACAGTTGGTTCAGCCTCCAGATACATTATATTATATACAGTTGGTTCAGCCTCCAGATACATTATATTATATACAGTTGGTTCAGGGCCTCCAGATACATTATATTATATACAGTTGGTTCAGGGCCTCCAGATACATTATATTATATACAGTTGGTTCAGGGCCTCCAGATACATTATATTATATACAGTTGGTTCAGCCTCCAGATACATTATATTATATACAGTTGGTTCAGCCTCCAGATACATTATATTATATACAGTTGGTTCAGCCTCCAGATACATTATATTATATACAGTTGGTTCAGCCTCCAGATACATTATATTATATACAGTTGGTTCAGGGCCTCCAGATACATTATATTATATACAGTTGGTTCAGGGCCTCCAGATACATTATATTATATACAGTTGGTTCAGCCTCCAGATACATTATATTATATACAGTTGGTTCAGGGCCTCCAGATACATTATATTATATACAGTTGGTTCAGGGCCTCCAGATACATTATATTATATACAGTTGGTTCAGCCTCCAGATACATTATATTATATACAGTTGGTTCAGCCTCCAGATACATTATATTATATACAGTTGGTTCAGCCTCCAGATACATTATATTATATACAGTTGGTTCAGCCTCCAGATACATTATATTATATACAGTTGGTTCAGCCTCCAGATACATTATATTATATACAGTTGGTTCAGCCTCCAGATACATTATATTATATACAGTTGGTTCAGCCTCCAGATACATTATATTATATACAGTTGGTTCAGGGCCTCCAGATACATTATATTATATACAGTTGGTTCAGCCTCCAGATACATTATATTATATACAGTTGGTTCAGCCTCCAGATACATTATATTATATACAGTTGGTTCAGGGCCTCCAGATACATTATATTATATACAGTTGGTTCAGCCTCCAGATACATTATATTATATACAGTTGGTTCAGCCTCCAGATACATTATATTATATACAGTTGGTTCAGGCCTCCAGATACATTATATTATATACAGTTGGTTCAGGCCTCCAGATACATTATATTATATACAGTTGGTTCAGCCTCCAGATACATTATATTATATACAGTTGGTTCAGCCTCCAGATACATTATATTATATACAGTTGGTTCAGGGCCTCCAGATACATTATATTATATACAGTTGGTTCAGCCTCCAGATACATTATATTATATACAGTTGGTTCAGCCTCCAGATACATTATATTATATACAGTTGGTTCAGGGCCTCCAGATACATTATATTATATACAGTTGGTTCAGGCCTCCAGATACATTATATTATATACAGTTGGTTCAGCCTCCAGATACATTATATTATATACAGTTGGTTCAGGCCTCCAGATACATTATATTATATACAGTTGGTTCAGGCCTCCAGATACATTATATTATATACAGTTGGTTCAGCCTCCAGATACATTATATTATATACAGTTGGTTCAGCCTCCAGATACATTATATTATATACAGTTGGTTCAGCCTCCAGATACATTATATTATATACAGTTGGTTCAGCCTCCAGATACATTATATTATATACAGTTGGTTCAGCCTCCAGATACATTATATTATATACAGTTGGTTCAGGGCCTCCAGATACATTATATTATATACAGTTGGTTCAGCCTCCAGATACATTATATTATATACAGTTGGTTCAGCCTCCAGATACATTATATTATATACAGTTGGTTCAGGGCCTCCAGATACATTATATTATATACAGTTGGTTCAGCCTCCAGATACATTATATTATATACAGTTGGTTCAGCCTCCAGATACATTATATTATATACAGTTGGTTCAGGGCCTCCAGATACATTATATTATATACAGTTGGTTCAGCCTCCAGATACATTATATTATATACAGTTGGTTCAGGGCCTCCAGATACATTATATTATATACAGTTGGTTCAGCCTCCAGATACATTATATTATATACAGTTGGTTCAGCCTCCAGATACATTATATTATATACAGTTGGTTCAGCCTCCAGATACATTATATTATATACAGTTGGTTCAGCCTCCAGATACATTATATTATATACAGTTGGTTCAGCCTCCAGATACATTATATTATATACAGTTGGTTCAGGCCTCCAGATACATTATATTATATACAGTTGGTTCAGCCTCCAGATACATTATATTATATACAGTTGGTTCAGCCTCCAGATACATTATATTATATACAGTTGGTTCAGCCTCCAGATACATTATATTATATACAGTTGGTTCAGCCTCCAGATACATTATATTATATACAGTTGGTTCAGCCTCCAGATACATTATATTATATACAGTTGGTTCAGGCCTCCAGATACATTATATTATATACAGTTGGTTCAGCCTCCAGATACATTATATTATATACAGTTGGTTCAGCCTCCAGATACATTATATTATATACAGTTGGTTCAGCCTCCAGATACATTATATTATATACAGTTGGTTCAGGCCTCCAGATACATTATATTATATACAGTTGGTTCAGCCTCCAGATACATTATATTATATACAGTTGGTTCAGCCTCCAGATACATTATATTATATACAGTTGGTTCAGCCTCCAGATACATTATATTATATACAGTTGGTTCAGCCTCCAGATACATTATATTATATACAGTTGGTTCAGCCTCCAGATACATTATATTATATACAGTTGGTTCAGCCTCCAGATACATTATATTATATACAGTTGGTTCAGCCTCCAGATACATTATATTATATACAGTTGGTTCAGCCTCCAGATACATTATATTATATACAGTTGGTTCAGCCTCCAGATACATTATATTATATACAGTTGGTTCAGCCTCCAGATACATTATATTATATACAGTTGGTTCAGCCTCCAGATACATTATATTATATACAGTTGGTTCAGCCTCCAGATACATTATATTATATACAGTTGGTTCAGCCTCCAGATACATTATATTATATACAGTTGGTTCAGCCTCCAGATACATTATATTATATACAGTTGGTTCAGCCTCCAGATACATTATATTATATACAGTTGGTTCAGCCTCCAGATACATTATATTATATACAGTTGGTTCAGCCTCCAGATACATTATATTATATACAGTTGGTTCAGCCTCCAGATACATTATATTATATACAGTTGGTTCAGCCTCCAGATACATTATATTATATACAGTTGGTTCAGCCTCCAGATACATTATATTATATACAGTTGGTTCAGCCTCCAGATACATTATATTATATACAGTTGGTTCAGGCCTCCAGATACATTATATTATATACAGTTGGTTCAGCCTCCAGATACATTATATTATATACAGTTGGTTCAGCCTCCAGATACATTATATTATATACAGTTGGTTCAGGCCTCCAGATACATTATATTATATACAGTTGGTTCAGCCTCCAGATACATTATATTATATACAGTTGGTTCAGCCTCCAGATACATTATATTATATACAGTTGGTTCAGGCCTCCAGATACATTATATTATATACAGTTGGTTCAGCCTCCAGATACATTATATTATATACAGTTGGTTCAGCCTCCAGATACATTATATTATATACAGTTGGTTCAGCCTCCAGATACATTATATTATATACAGTTGGTTCAGCCTCCAGATACATTATATTATATACAGTTGGTTCAGCCTCCAGATACATTATATTATATACAGTTGGTTCAGCCTCCAGATACATTATATTATATACAGTTGGTTCAGCCTCCAGATACATTATATTATATACAGTTGGTTCAGCCTCCAGATACATTATATTATATACAGTTGGTTCAGGCCTCCAGATACATTATATTATATACAGTTGGTTCAGGCCTCCAGATACATTATATTATATACAGTTGGTTCAGCCTCCAGATACATTATATTATATACAGTTGGTTCAGCCTCCAGATACATTATATTATATACAGTTGGTTCAGCCTCCAGATACATTATATTATATACAGTTGGTTCAGCCTCCAGATACATTATATTATATACAGTTGGTTCAGGCCTCCAGATACATTATATTATATACAGTTGGTTCAGCCTCCAGATACATTATATTATATACAGTTGGTTCAGCCTCCAGATACATTATATTATATACAGTTGGTTCAGCCTCCAGATACATTATATTATATACAGTTGGTTCAGCCTCCAGATACATTATATTATATACAGTTGGTTCAGCCTCCAGATACATTATATTATATACAGTTGGTTCAGCCTCCAGATACATTATATTATATACAGTTGGTTCAGCCTCCAGATACATTATATTATATACAGTTGGTTCAGCCTCCAGATACATTATATTATATACAGTTGGTTCAGCCTCCAGATACATTATATTATATACAGTTGGTTCAGCCTCCAGATACATTATATTATATACAGTTGGTTCAGCCTCCAGATACATTATATTATATACAGTTGGTTCAGCCTCCAGATACATTATATTATATACAGTTGGTTCAGCCTCCAGATACATTATATTATATACAGTTGGTTCAGGCCTCCAGATACATTATATTATATACAGTTGGTTCAGCCTCCAGATACATTATATTATATACAGTTGGTTCAGCCTCCAGATACATTATATTATATACAGTTGGTTCAGGCCTCCAGATACATTATATTATATACAGTTGGTTCAGCCTCCAGATACATTATATTATATACAGTTGGTTCAGCCTCCAGATACATTATATTATATACAGTTGGTTCAGCCTCCAGATACATTATATTATATACAGTTGGTTCAGCCTCCAGATACATTATATTATATACAGTTGGTTCAGCCTCCAGATACATTATATTATATACAGTTGGTTCAGCCTCCAGATACATTATATTATATACAGTTGGTTCAGCCTCCAGATACATTATATTATATACAGTTGGTTCAGCCTCCAGATACATTATATTATATACAGTTGGTTCAGGGCCTCCAGATACATTATATTATATACAGTTGGTTCAGCCTCCAGATACATTATATTATATACAGTTGGTTCAGCCTCCAGATACATTATATTATATACAGTTGGTTCAGCCTCCAGATACATTATATTATATACAGTTGGTTCAGCCTCCAGATACATTATATTATATACAGTTGGTTCAGCCTCCAGATACATTATATTATATACAGTTGGTTCAGGCCTCCAGATACATTATATTATATACAGTTGGTTCAGCCTCCAGATACATTATATTATATACAGTTGGTTCAGCCTCCAGATACATTATATTATATACAGTTGGTTCAGCCTCCAGATACATTATATTATATACAGTTGGTTCAGCCTCCAGATACATTATATTATATACAGTTGGTTCAGCCTCCAGATACATTATATTATATACAGTTGGTTCAGCCTCCAGATACATTATATTATATACAGTTGGTTCAGCCTCCAGATACATTATATTATATACAGTTGGTTCAGGGCCTCCAGATACATTATATTATATACAGTTGGTTCGGCCTCCAGATACATTATATTATATACAGTTGGTTCAGCCTCCAGATACATTATATTATATACAGTTGGTTCAGCCTCCAGATACATTATATTATATACAGTTGGTTCAGCCTCCAGATACATTATATTATATACAGTTGGTTCAGCCTCCAGATACATTATATTATATACAGTTGGTTCAGCCTCCAGATACATTATATTATATACAGTTGGTTCAGGGCCTCCAGATACATTATATTATATACAGTTGGTTCAGCCTCCAGATACATTATATTATATACAGTTGGTTCAGCCTCCAGATACATTATATTATATACAGTTGGTTCAGCCTCCAGATACATTATATTATATACAGTTGGTTCAGCCTCCAGATACATTATATTATATACAGTTGGTTCAGGGCCTCCAGATACATTATATTATATACAGTTGGTTCAGCCTCCAGATACATTATATTATATACAGTTGGTTCAGGGCCTCCAGATACATTATATTATATACAGTTGGTTCAGCCTCCAGATACATTATATTATATACAGTTGGTTCAGCCTCCAGATACATTATATTATATACAGTTGGTTCAGCCTCCAGATACATTATATTATATACAGTTGGTTCAGCCTCCAGATACATTATATTATATACAGTTGGTTCAGCCTCCAGATACATTATATTATATACAGTTGGTTCAGCCTCCAGATACATTATATTATATACAGTTGGTTCAGGGCCTCCAGATACATTATATTATATACAGTTGGTTCAGCCTCCAGATACATTATATTATATACAGTTGGTTCAGGGCCTCCAGATACATTATATTATATACAGTTGGTTCAGGGCCTCCAGATACATTATATTATATACAGTTGGTTCAGCCTCCAGATACATTATATTATATACAGTTGGTTCAGCCTCCAGATACATTATATTATATACAGTTGGTTCAGCCTCCAGATACATTATATTATATACAGTTGGTTCAGCCTCCAGATACATTATATTATATACAGTTGGTTCAGCCTCCAGATACATTATATTATATACAGTTGGTTCAGGGCCTCCAGATACATTATATTATATACAGTTGGTTCAGCCTCCAGATACATTATATTATATACAGTTGGTTCAGCCTCCAGATACATTATATTATATACAGTTGGTTCAGCCTCCAGATACATTATATTATATACAGTTGGTTCAGCCTCCAGATACATTATATTATATACAGTTGGTTCAGGGCCTCCAGATACATTATATTATATACAGTTGGTTCAGGGCCTCCAGATACATTATATTATATACAGTTGGTTCAGCCTCCAGATACATTATATTATATACAGTTGGTTCAGCCTCCAGATACATTATATTATATACAGTTGGTTCAGCCTCCAGATACATTATATTATATACAGTTGGTTCAGCCTCCAGATACATTATATTATATACAGTTGGTTCAGGGCCTCCAGATACATTATATTAAATACAGTTGGTTCGGCCTCCAGCGACATTATATTTAAAAGGGAAAACAGAGTTGTTGTTTTCCTCAACATGTTTTGTTGTTGATATTGTTACTGTTGAGAGGAGAACTCTCACTGTACCGTTTATACCCTACCCTATGTGTTGTTGTTTTAGGCTCAGAGGAACCGCCTGTCTTCCTGGAGCTACACTACAACGGTTGTCCTGACAACGCACAGTGTCCTCTACTGCTGGTGGGCAAGGGCATCACCTTTGACAGGTACGCGCACACATCACTGCTGTCCAATCAGGGTGCTCTATTCACTGTGTTGGACACACTAGTGGTTAAAATATCAGCTGCCGTTTTTTTAAAGATTCCTAGTCTCAATTGATACAACTGTTAACTGTTACTTACTCTCTCTCTCTCTCTCCCCCCCCCCCTCTCTCTCTCTCTCTCTCCTCTCTCTCTCTCTCTCTCTGTCTCTTTCTCTCTCTTTCTCTCTCTCTCTCTCTCTGTCTCTGTCTGTCTCTCTGTCTCTCTGTCTCTCTGTCTCTCTCTGTCTCTCTCTCTCTCTCTCTCTCTGTCTCTCTCTCTCTCTCTCTCTCTCTCTCTCTCTCTCTCTGTCTCTCTCTCTGTCTCTCTGTCTAGTGGTGGGATCAGTCTAAAGCCTCCGTCAGGCATGGACGCGATGAGGGCTGATATGGGAGGAGCCGCCACAGTGTGTTCCGCCATCGTCACGGCAGCAGCCCTCAACCTGCCAATCAACATCATAGGTGAGCTTGCGGCGACGTGACGCGCTAGCCAATCAGTGTCTAGAGCAGGGCTCCCCGACCCTGTTCCTGGAGAACTACTGTCCTGTACAGGGTTGGAGTTAGTTGTGCAGCCCCTCAACAGAACCCTAAATATAAGCTTGTAAACAAACACTATATATGCATTTTGACCTGCAGCTTGTCTCCTAGAGGGTTCTAGTTTGGTCTACAGCTTGTCTCCTAGAGGTTTCTAGTTTGACCTGCAGCTTGTCTCCTAGAGGTTTCTAGTTTGGTCTGCAGCTTGTCTCCTAGAGGTTTCTAGTTTGGTCTGCAGCTTGTCTGCTAGAAGGTTCTAGTTTGGTCTGCAGCTTGTCTCCTAGAGGTTTCTAGTTTGGTCTGCAGCTTGTCTCCTAGAGGTTTCTAGTTTGGTCTGCAGCTTGTCTCCTAGAGGTTTCTAGTTTGACCTGCAGCTTGTCTGCTAGAGGTTTCTACACAGGAAGTAGTAATGTGTGTTATTAACCCCCAGGTCTAGCACCTCTCTGTGAGAACATGCCCAGTGGGAAAGCCAACAAGCCTGGAGATGTCGTCACCGCCAAGAACGGCAAAACCATACAGGTATTTGTTACCGTGGCTACTAAACCATACAGGTCTTTGTTACCGTGGCAACTAAACCATACAGGTCTTTGTTACTGTGGCTACTAAACCTGCAGGTATTTGTTACCGTGGCTACTAAACCTGCAGGTATTTGTTACCGTGGCTACTAAACCTGCAGGTATGTGTTACCATCGCTACTAAACCATACAGGTGTGTGTGTTACCGTGGCTACTAAACCATACAGGTCTTTGTTACCATGGCAACTAAACCATACAGGTATTTGTTACCGTGGCTACTAAACCATACAGGTATTTGTTACCGTGGCTACTAAACCATACAGGTATTTGTTACCGTGGCTACTAAGCCATGCAGGTGTGTGTGTGTGTGTGTGTGTGTGTGTTAGTTACCGTGGCTACTAAACCATTACAGGTCTTTGTTACCGTGGCTACTAAACCATGCAGGTCATTGTTACCGTGGCTACTAAACCATACAGGTGTGTGTGTTACCGTGGCTACTAAACCATACAGGTATTTGTTACCGTGGCTACTAAACCATACAGGTATTTGTTACCGTGGCTACTAAGCCATGCAGGTGTGTGTGTGTGTTACCGTGGCTACTAAGCCATGCAGGTGTGTGTGTGTGTGTGTGTTACCGTGGCTACTAAACCATTACAGGTCTTTGTTACCATGGATACTAAACCATGCAGGTCATTGTTACCGTGGCTACTAAACCATACAGGTCTTTGTTACCATGGCTACTAAACCACGCAGGTCTTTGTTTACATCAAATTAAGTATTGTGTGTGTGTGTGTGTGTGTGTGTGTGTTACCGTGGCTACTAAACCATTACAAGTCTTTGTTACCGTGGATACTAAACCATGCAGGTCATTGTTACCGTGGCTACTAAACCATACAGGTCTTTGTTACCATGGCTACTAAACCACGCAGGTCTTTGTTTACATCAAATTAAGTATTGTGTGTGTGTGTGTGTGTGTGTGTGTGTGTAGGTGGACAACACGGACGCAGAGGGACGGTTGATCCTAGCAGATGCTCTCTGTTACGCTCACAGCTTTAACCCCAGAGCCATCGTCAACGCTGCTACCCTCACTGGTTAGTACCCTCACTGGTTAGTACCCTCACTGGTTAGTACCCTCCATGGTTAGTACCCTCACTGGTTAGTACCCTCCCTGGTTAGTACCCTGTGTGTGTTGGTGAGACGGCCATCATCAACGCTGCTACCCTCACTGGTTAGTACCCTCACTGGTTAGTACCCTCCCTGGTTAGTGCCCTCACTGGTTAGTACCCTCACTGGTTAGTACCCTCACTGGTTAGTGCCCTCACTGGTTAGTACCCTCCCTGGTTAGTGCCCTCACTGGTTAGTACCCTCACTGGTTAGTACCCTCACTGGTTAGTACCCTCACTGGTTAGTACCCTGTGTGTGTTGGTGAGACGGCCGTCGCTGTTCACTAACCGGCTAGTCTATTGGTCACTTGTGTTTTCTGTCTGTCTCTCAGGAGCGATGGATGTTGCTCTGGGTTCAGCAGCGACAGGAGTCTTCACCAACTCTGACTGGCTCTGGGAACAGCTTCACAAGGTAACACACACACACCCACAGACACACACAGACAGACACACACACACACACTGAAAAGCCATCCTCTATTATAATTGGGTACGTTGGGTTCTTCTATCAAAATGTCTCACGTTTGGAAATCAACTAAAATGTATTGAACTTGTTCCAAAAAAAAAACATTATTTTGCACAATATTATGAACTGAAAAGATCTGAAATTCATATTTCCTGTAACTGTCTGACGAGGAACATGTGGAAATGCCCCTGTGTGTCTGTGGTTTCTGTGCCATATTTCCTGTAACTGTCTGACGAGGAACATGTGGAAATGCCCCTGTGTGTCTGTGGTTTCTGTGCCATATTTCCTGTAACTGTCTGACGAGGAACACGTGGAAATGCCCCTGTGTGTCTGTGGTTTCTGTGCCATATTTCCTGTAACTCTGACGAGGGACACGTGGAAATGCCCCTGTGTGTCTGTGGTTTCTGTGCCATATTTCCTGTAACTCTGACGAGGAACATGTGGAAATGCCCCTGTGTGTCTGTCTGTCTGGTTTCTGTGCCTTCAGAAAGTGGACATAACCCCTTGCCTTATTACAGCCTGGATTCAAAATGGATCCATGTCTTTCTCCCCCATAATAACCAAGTAAAAACATGTTTTTAGAAATTGTTACATTTATTGAAAATTAAATACTGAAATATCTCATTTACATAAAGTATTCACACCCCCGAGTCACTTTGTCTTTCTTTAAAGGCTCTAAGAGTCATTACAGATTAGAGTCTTTCTTTAAAGGCTCTAAGAGTCATTACAGATTAGAGTCTTTCTGGGTACGTCTCTAAGAGCGATTACAGCTGTGAGTCTTTCTGGGTAAGTCTCTAAGAGCTTTCCACACCTGGATTGTGCAACATTCTTTTCTCAATTCTTCAAGCTCTGTCACATTGGTTGTTGATCATTGCTAGACAACTATTTCCAGGTCTGACCATAGATTTAAGTAACTGCTGAAAGGTGAATTCATCTCCCAGTGTCTGATGGAAAGAAGACTGAACCAGGTTTTCCTCTAGGATTTTGCCTGTTCTTAGCTCCATTCTGTTTATTTTTATCCTGTAAAACTCCCCAGTACTTAACTATTACAACCATACCCATAACATGATGCAGCCACCACTATGCTTGAACATATGGAGTGTTACTCAGTGATGTGTTGTATTGGATTTGCCCCAAACATAACGCGTTGTATTCAGGACACAACGTTAAATGCTCTACCACATTTGACGCACTATTACTTTAGTGTCTTGTTGCAAACAGGAAGCATGGTTTGGAATATTTTTATTCTGTACAGGCTTCCTTCTGTTCACTGTGTCATTTAGGTTAGTATTGTGGAGTAACGACAATGTTGTTGATCCATCCTCAGTTTTCTCCTATCACAGTCATTAAACTCTGTAACTGTTTTAAAGTCACCATTGGCCTCATGGTGAAATCCCTGAGCGGTTTCCTTCCTCTCCGGCAACTAAGTTAGGAAGGACGCCTGTATCTTTGTAGTAACTGGGTGTATTGATACACCATCTAAAGTGTAATTAATAACTTCACCAGGCTCAAAGGAATATTCAATGTCTGGTTTGTTTTACCCATCTACCAATAGGAGCCATTTGCAAGGCATTGGAAAACCTCCCTGGTCTTTGTGGTTGAATCTGTGTTTGAAATTCACTGCTGGACTGAGGGACCTTACAGATAATTGTATGTGTGGGGAAAGAGATGAGGAAGTCATTAAAAAACTCATGTTAAACACTATTATACACAGTGTCCAAGCACATCTTCACTCCTGAACTTGAGGCTTGTCATAACAAAGGAGTTGAATACTTATTAACTGAAGACTTTTCAGTTTGAATTCATTTGTTAAAATTTCGAAAAACACAACAAAATGTGGGGAAAGTCAAGGGGTGTGAATACTTTCTGAAGGCACTGCATGTCTACACTTTGTAACCGTTAGCAATGATGCTAATGCTGCTGATGATGCTAATGCTGCTGATGATGCTAATGCTGCTGATGATGCTAATGCTGCTGATGCTAATGCTGCTGATGCTAATGCTACTGATGCTGCTAATGCTGCTGCTGATGCTAATGCTGCTGCTGATGCTAATGCTGCTGCTGATGCTAATGCTGCTGATGCTAATGATGCTGCTAATGCTACTGATGATGGTAATGCTGCTGATGATGCTAATGCTGCTGATGATGCTAATGCTGCTGATGCTAATGCTGCTGATGCTAATGCTACTGATGCTGCTAATGCTACTGATGATGCTAATGCTACTGATGATACCATTCTTCCCCATCTCAATTAAGAGTTAACTATAAAGTAGCCTCTGCATATCTGCATCAGTCCAGTAGTCCTTTGTTTTGCATAATATATATATAAAGAAACTTCCTCTGATTTTTCTCTCCCTCAAGTGGTCTCCTGATGTGGTTTAAGCATTTGCTGTGGAGTTGGAACATTTGGATGTAGTTGTTTTTCTACTGAAAGTGTGATTTCTGAGAGTGAAAACCAGGCAGAATCTGTCCTTGTTCCTGTGCCGTTGTGGTATTGAGTTTAGCGATACTAAACCTGGTATACAAGGCAAAATTCTGCTATTGTGCCCTCACTAACACACTAACACTGTAATATATACACACTGTGGTGTGTCTCTCTGTGTTAGGAGACAGGGTATGGAGGGTTACATACACACTGTGGTGTCTCTCTGTGTTAGGAGACAGGGTATGGAGGGTTACATACACACTGTGGTGTCTCTCTGTGTTAGGAGACAGGGTATGGAGGGTTACATACACACTGTGGTGTGTCTCTCTGTGTTAGGAGACAGGGTATGGAGGGTTACATACACACTGTGGTGTCTCTCTGTGTTAGGAGACAGGGTATGGAGGGTTACATACACACTGTGGTGTGTCTCTCTGTGTTAGGAGACAGGGTATGGAGGGTTACATACACACTGTGGTGTCTCTCTGTGTTAGGAGACAGGGTATGGAGGGTTACATACACACTGTGGTGTCTCTCTGTGTTAGGAGACAGGGTATGGAGGGTTACATACACACTGTGGTGTCTCTCTGTGTTAGGAGACAGGGTATGGAGGGTTACATACACACTGTGGTGTCTCTCTGTGTTAGGAGACAGGGTATGGAGGGTTACATACACACTGTGGTGTCTCTCTGTGTTAGGAGACAGGGTATGGAGGGTTACATACACACTGTGGTGTGTCTCTGTGTTAGGAGACAGGGTATGGAGGGTTACATACACACTGTGGTGTCTCTCTGTGTTAGGAGACAGGGTATGGAGGGTTACATACACACTGTGGTGTGTCTCTGTGTTAGGAGACAGGGTATGGAGGGTTACATACACACTGTGGTGTCTCTCTGTGTTAGGAGACAGGGTATGGAGGGTTACATACACACTGTGGTGTCTCTCTGTGTTAGGCCAGTGTGGTAACAGGAGACCGGGTGTGGAGGATGCCGTTGTTTCAACATTACACCAGACAGGTCACTGACTGCCAGCTGGCCGACCTCAACAACGTCGGCAAGTACAGCCGGTAAGAACACACACACACACACACACACACACACACACACACACACACACACACACACACACACACACACACACACACACACACACACACACACACACAGGTAACATCTAGAAACAACCTTAAACAACTTCTGTGTTAATGCCATCTTGTGTGTGTGTGTGTAGTTCTGGCGGAGCCTGCACGGCGGCAGCGTTTCTGAGGGAGTTTGTGACGGCTCCTCATTGGGCGCACCTGGACATCGCCGGGGTGATGACCAATAAGGACGAGGTACGATAGTCTTCTGGAACATTGATCTTAGAGCTGTTTTTGATTTTTGTATTGATTTTACCGGGTTCGTCTCACTGAGTTGAAATATCTTTTGCAAAAGAGACCTGGGCAAAATGGCAGCACACAAAGCTTAAAACATGTACAACATAAAACACAGCAGTTTAAAGGTTGACTTTGGGGGGGACGCTAAAATAAAGGCTTTAAACTGTAGAACTGATCAATGCAGCGTCATACCAGGTCAGTTCATCCTTAAAAACTAAAACTAATGAATGAAGAAGATATTTGGCTGCAGAAGTGCCATTTCATATTGACCTCTACAGCTTCCTGTGAAATGACTTCACAAATACTGGAGGAGTTACTGGCTAGCTACAGTGGCTAGCTTAGCTAACGAACATCAACACACACTGGAGGAGTTACTGGCTAGCTACAGTGGCTAGCTTAGCTAACGAACATCAACACACACTGGAGGAGTTACTGGCTAGCTACAGTGGCTAGCTTAGCTAACGAACATCAACACACACTGGAGGAGTTACTGGCTAGCTACAGTGGCTAGCTTAGCTAACGAACTAGCTATGACACATCAACACACACTGGAGGAGTTACTGGCTAGCTACAGTGGCTAGCTTAGCTAACGAACATCAACACACACTGGAGGAGTTACTGGCTAGCTTAGCTAACGAACATCAACACACACTGGAGGAGTTACTGGCTAGCTACAGTGGCTAGCTTAGCTAACGAACATCAACACACACTGGAGGAGTTACTGGCTAGCTACAGTGGCTAGCTTAGCTAACGAACATCAACACACACTGGAGGAGTTACTGGCTAGCTACAGTGGCTAGCTTAGCTAACGAACTAGCTTTGACACATCAACACACACTGGAGGAGTTACTGGCTAGCTACAGTGGCTAGCTTAGCTAACGAACATCAACACACACTGGAGGAGTTACTGGCTAGCTACAGTGGCTAGCTTAGCTAACGAACATCAACACACACTGGAGGAGTTACTGGCTAGCTACAGTGGCTAGCTTAGCTAACGAACTAGCTCTGTTGGTCACGGCGCGCATGATCAGAATGATACATCAATCACAACTCCTTCTGTTAGTGTTCTAGAACCATGACTACCACAACCCCTTCTGTTAGTGTTCTAGAACCATGACGACCACAACCCCTTCTGTTAGTGTTCTAGAACCATGATGACCACAACCCCTTCTGTTAGTGTTCTAGAACCATGATGACCACAACCCCTTCTGTTAGTGTTCTGGAACCATGATGACCACAACCCCTTCTGTTAGTGTTCAGGAACCATGACGACCACAACCCCTTCTGTTAGTGTTCAGGAACCATGACGACCACAACCCCTTCTGTTAGTGTTCAGGAACCATGACGACCACAACCCCTTCTGTTAGTGTTCTAGAACCATGACGACCACAACCCCTTCTGTTAGTGTTCAGGAAACATGACGACCACAACCCCTTCTGTTAGTGTTCAGGAACCATGACGACCACAACCCCTTCTGTTAGTGTTCTAGAACCATGACGACCACAACCCCTTCTGTTAGTGTTCAGGAACCATGACGACCACAACCCCTTCTGTTAGTGTTCAGGAACCATGACGACCACAACCCCTTCTGTTAGTGTTCTAGAACCATGACGACCACAACCCCTTCTGTTAGTGTTCAGGAAACATGACGACCACAACCCCTTCTGTTAGTGTTCTAGAACCATGATGACCACAACCCCTTCTGTTAGTGTTCTAGAACCATGATGACCACAACCCCTTCTGTTCTGTCCGGCTGAGGGGTTTGGATGAGAGACGCTGGCTGCTGTCCTGTTGGACATTAACAATACACTTTTCTCTTTTTAGATTCTCTCTCACTGTTTGTCTCTCTCCAGGTTCCCTACCTGAAGAAAGGAATGTCTGGGAGACCGACACGAACACTGGTAGAGTTCGCTGCTGGACTGGCCAACCAAGCCTGAAGACACACACACACACCACTCCTACACACACTGAGCTGGCTGGAGAATGATTATTCTGTAGAGACAGAGACACTGGTACTGTGTAGAGTTAGACTGCTTCCCAAATAGCACCTTATTCCCTACCCATTGGAGTCTGGTCTAAAGTAGTGGACTATATAGGGAATAGGCCCTTTTTGTCCCCTCATATATGTGTATATGTATATATATATATATATATATATATATATATATATATATATATATATATATATATATATATATATATATATATATATATATATATAATGCTATTTGGGATGTATCCTGAGTCATCTGGTAATATGCTGTGCATCGAGAGGGTTGAAGAGGACATTTCCACCCCGTGCCCCAGCACATGTAACTAATTCCCTCTCTAGCCTAGTTTATAGCCTACATTCATTGAGAAACTGAATGTATGTAAATGGACAAGGTATATCGTATCCTTCCCTACAAAAAAGAGTTTGCAGTCAGAGTGCAGTGTAACTGCATCCAAAATATGTAATGTTATTCTGCATTCACTGCTTCCAAAATACCACAGTCGACTTTAATCTTGTTTTGGAACGGTAACAACGCAAAGTGTTGTTGCGTAGCGACACTACGCAGCCCTGCAATTTATAACTGGAAGAACGCAGGATGGCCTTTTCTGCGTAGCGTTCTTGCGTTGCATAGTAGGGTAAAAACGAGGCTTCAGTGACAGTCAGTTAACCTCTTCTGTCCAGTAGTTGTGGGATAAACTAATGCTGAAGTTGGTATGCACTTCTGCGCACAAAAACTGTCAAATATTATTATTGCCATGTCATTTAAATAAAACACCAATAAAACCATTTTGGGGGATCAATGTGTCTTATGTGTATTATAGTGTAAATGACAAATTGTTTTAATATAGTCATTAAGTAGAACCTATTAAATTCCTCAGCCAGTGTGGCATGTCCTAGTTGCTATATTTAGCAACTTTTCAGACTACCCTGGCAACTTTTTTTTTCAAACAGCACCTAGCAACAAATTTAGCTACTTTTAAAAATCAGTTTGGAACTTTTAGCAACTTTTGAAAAGTGACTCAAACGCACGCATTTCCCCCTCTGACAAAAACGATTTTCTCTGTCACACGAGGCTGGCTGCAATAGTGCATTGTGAGTGACGCCTGCAACAAACCCAATGAATATAGTTGCTCACGAATGTTTGATCTTGAACAGAACTTACAACATCAATCAACATATCTAAATCAAAAGTGTACAGCCAGAAGAAGTACAGAAAAGAGTGGGACTCTGCACCTGAACAAAATGTCAAACCATATTTATTTTGCCAGTCAATTTGAATAACGTTATTGCGTATTATACGTAATGGCGCAGATTTTACGTTATCACGCAATGACATCACAACGTCATTTAGTTGTCACCACTGCAAACAACCATCCAGGATGTCTTCCTCCATGGGCAGCGGGATGTTCCCCGGCCAGCAGTCCGCTGGTCCTCACCCTGTCGGCGGCCCGGGTCAGCCGGGACTACTGTCTGGAGCTCCGGGGAACAGGGTCCAGGGCCCCAACACTCTGGTGGACGACCTGGAGGCTTCTTTCGAGGTACGAGAGCAACAGCTAGCAGTGGTATAGCTAACGTAATGATACTAGCTAGCTGTGGTATAGCTAATGTAATGATACTAGCTAGCCGTGGTATAGCTAATGTAATGATACTAGCTAGCCGTGGTATAGCTAATGTAATGATACTAGCTAGATGTGGTATAGCTAACGTAATGATACTAGCTAGCTGTGGTATAGCTAACGTAATGATACTAGCTAAGCTAACGTAATGATACTAGCTAGCCGTGGTATAGTTAACGTAATGATACTAGCTAGCTGTGGTATAGCTAACGTAATGATACTAGCTAAGCTAACGTAATGATACTAGCTAGCCGTGGTATAGCTAATGTAATGATACTAGCTAGCCGTGGTATAGCTAACGGAATGAACTAGTGTTACTAGCGTTAGCCAGCTACATTGTTGTTGTTGTGCAGAGAGCAGTGTAGTCTGCTGAGGGGACAACGGCTCATCATAATGTCTGGAACAGAGCGAATGGCATCAAACACCTGGAAACCAAACCAATGCGAATGGCACTGTGTTTGATGTATTTAATACCATTTCATTGATTTACGCTCTAGTCATTACTACGAGCCCGTTCGCCCCAATTTAAAGTGCCACCAACCTGGGCTGCAAGCATACTTTGCGTCTCATGTTTTACTGTCTTTCCACAACTAGCACTCATATGTAACTCAATGTCATGTTATAGCTAGCTAAGTACATTTTATCTCTGGTCTGGCCTTACTGAAGCTAGCTAAGTGTTAGTAGTGAACTGTTAACCAGTTGTCTTGTGTCAGCAGGCTTGCTTTGCGTCCCTAGTGAGTCAAGACTACGTGAACGGAACCGACCAGGAGGAAATTCGGACAGGTGAGACCAGTAAAGTTCACGACCCAAAAGGGCACCGTATTCCCAGACGAGCTCCTAGGTGACCAACAACCATCCTCCTGGATAGCGACAGGGTATTAATGGTTTTGCTCCAGCCCTGTTTTAACACCTGATTTAGCCAATCAGGGTCCAGATGAGCAGCTGGTTGGTAGAAGCAGGTGTTTTACAACAGGGCTGTAGCAAAATCCTGCACACTCAGTAATTCAGGAGGAGAGTTGGCTAGCCTTGGGGCAGTTAGCTAGTTGCATATTAAACATTTTGAAACACATTCATTAAAAATATATTTATTTCATTACTTTGCTGATCTAGCTAAAAATGAACTGACTTGCATGTCTGTCTGTCTCTCTCTCTAACCTGTCTGTCTCTCTCTCTCTAACCTCTCTCTGTCTCCCTGTCTGTCTCCCTCTCTAACCTGTCTGTCTCCCTCTCTAACCTGTCTGTCTCTCTCGCTCTCTCTCTCTCTAACCTGTCTCTCTCTAACCTCTCTCTCTAACCTGTCTCTCTCTAACCTCTCTCTCTAACCTGTCGGTCTCTCTCTCTAACCTGTCTGTCTCTCTGTCTGTCTCTCTCTAACCTGTCTGTCTCTCTGTCTCTCTCTCTCTCTCTCTAACCTGTCTCTCTCTCTCTCTCTCTCTCTCTCTCTTTAACCTGTCTGTCTCCCCAGGTGTGGATCAGTGTATTCAGAAGTTTTTGGATGTCGCCAGACAGACAGAATGTTTCTTCCTGCAGAAGCGTCTTCAGTTATCAGTCCAGAAACCCGACCAGGTGGTCAAAGAGGTAGATGATACTGTATACCAGGGGTATTCAATTCTTACCCTACCAGCTGTCCCAGGTCTAAATCAGTCCAGAAACCCGACCAGGTGGTCAGAGGTAGGTGATACTGTATACCAGGGGTATTCAATTCTTACCCTACCAGCTGTCCCAGGTCTAAACCAGTCCCTGATTAGAGGGGAATCACTCACCTGGTGTCCCAGGTCTAAATCAGTCCCTGATTAGAGGGGAATCACCCACCTGGAGTCCCAGGTCTAAATCAGTCCCTGATTAGAGGGGAACAATGGGAGAGAAAAAACAGTGGAAATGGGTTCTAGAATTTGATGGCTCTATATGGATTAGGGTGAAGTCGCCCCTAGATGCTGATCTTGGGTCAGTGTTACATTTCCCCCACTAATGGTTAATGTTAGGATTGGGGGAGGGGAGGCTTACCTTAGATCTGTGCCTAAGGGGAAAATTCACCCTGGAGCTCTATGTATGGGGGAACTTCACCAGTATGGGGATGTTCTGGTGTTAGGACAGCCTCCCTCTGCTGTTAACAGCTAGTCCATCTCTTCTCTATTCTGGTGTTAGGACAGCCTCCCTCTGCTGTTAACAGCTAGTCCATCTCTTCTCTATTCTGGTGTTAGGACAGCCTCCCTCTGCTGTTAACAGCTAGTCCATCTCTTCTCTGTTCTGGTGTTAGGACAGCCTCCCTCTGCTGTTAACAGCTAGTCCATCTCTTGTCTATTCTGGTGTTAGGACAGCCTCCCTCTGCTGTTAACAGCTAGTCTATCTCTTCTCCCTCTCTTCTCTCCAGGATGTGTCTGAGCTGCGGAATGAACTCCAGAGGAAAGAGCTGCTTGTTCAGAAACACCTGTCTAAGCTGCACCACTGGCAGCAGGTACGTCCTCCGTGACCCGGAAACTGATAAGTTGTTGAGGAGTGTGTAAATGTGTTAGTAGGCCAACAGAAGGCTGTCCTCCCCTTCTCCATAGCCTCCTTTAGGCCAGGAAGCAGAGTCCTCCCTTCCTCCTTTAGGCCAGGAAGCAGAGTCCTCCCCTCCTCCATAGCCTTCTTTAGGCCAGGAAGCAGAGTCATCCATAGCCTCCTTTTAACCAGGAAGCAGAGTCCTCCCCTTCTCCATAGCCTCCTTAAGGCCAGGAAGCAGAGTCATCCATAGCCTCCTTTTAACCAGGAAGCAGAGTCCTCCCCTCCTCCATAGCCTCCTTTAGGCCAGGAAGCAGAGTCCTCCCCTTCTCCATAGCCTCCTTTTGACCAGGAAGCAGAGTCCTCCCTTCCTCCTTTAGGCCAGGAAGCAGAGTCCTCCCCTCCTCCATAGCCTTCTTTTGACCAGGAAGCAGAGTCCTCCCCTCCTCCATAGCCTCCTTTTGACGAAGCAGAGTCCTCCCCTCGTCCATAGCCTCCTTTTGACCAGGAAGTAGAGTCCTCCCCTCGTCCTTAGCCTCCTTTTAACCAGGAAGCAGAGTCCTCCATAGCCTCCTTTTAACCAGGAAGCTTGGTAACATGCCCGTCTGTCGTTAATATGTCTGTTCTGTCTGTAGGTTCTAGAGGATGTCAGTGTCCAGCATCGTAAACCGTCAGATCTCCCTCCACCTGGACCCCTGGCCTTCCTGGAACAGGCCTCAGCTAGTCTACCTGCTGTACCACTCAAACAGACCTAACACACACACACCGGTCTCTCTCTTCTGGAAAGTACATCATCTTTGTTTTCTTTTTGACTTTTGTAAATATTTCTGAGTCTGTTTTTTTGTGCTGACAGATAATGAGTTTGGATCAGAACACCACCTGTTTTGTCCTGACAGAATAAATGAGTTTGGATCAGAACACCACCTGTTTTGTCCTGACAGAATAAATGAGTTTGGATCAGAACACCAGCTGTTGTTTTGTCCTGACAGAATAAATGAGTTTGGATCAGAACACCACCTGTTTTGTCCTGACAGAATAAATGAGTTTGGATCAGAACACCAGCTGTTGTTTTGTCCTGACAGAATAAATGAGTTTGGATCAGAACGAAAATCAATCTAAGGAAGATGTCGAAATTATTTACTATCTGTTTAGTTAGTCTTTGTCAAGGTGCCAATGATTTTGGACGTTGTGGACAGACGTTGATCTGACGGTGAACGAGAGAATTGGTTTATGTGACCGTGTGTTCTGTATAGATTTTGTGATGTCACTATTCAACAGTTTGATTAGTTCAGGTGTATTACTGCTGGGTTAGAACCAATATGTGCTGTGTTAGGTAGGTTACTGCTGGGTTAGAAGCAATATGTGCTCCATAATGGGTCTGGTCCAATATGGTTCTCCCCTGCTCTCCCTGGAGGGGGAGAGAGAGACCAATGGACACCTCTGTTACTCTTTGTAAAGTTTGCTGGTTACAGAACACACACGCTCATACACCCACACCCACCACCCCATCCTCTCTCCTCCTACTGTCTGTATAACGCTCTGACGTTATGAAAGCCCTGCTGCTCGCTGATTGGTCGTTGCTTTAGGAACTCCGCGTCTCACTATCATCACTCCATTCCCGGGACCAATCAGAACGCCCGCTCGGCCCCCTGACGTCAGTCTCCTCTCCCCTCGTCCAATCAGGCTCGTAGATAATACTGTACTAGTCGCCACACGGCAGCCTCTCACTCAGGTAGACTGATCCACAGCTGCACCAAGGTAATATATTAACATATTATATTCATGTTCTTAAATCTAATCAATAACGAAACATTTGTTTTATATTCTAACGGAGAGGTAACTTTTGCGGTGTAATGCCAGATAGGGTTTAATACCGACTGTTGCGTTAGATGGGTCAGATATATGGTACTGTGCTGTAAAGCTTTATAAATGTTTAGGTGCGGTGTTATGTTGTAGTTGTTGTTCACCGGACAAATAACGAGACAAAGTAGCCAACGATCAGATAAATGCACAACGGTAAGAGAAACTCGGTGCGAAGAGAAGTCTAGGTATCTAACCGACGCAGGAATGAAACATTGCTCGCCTTCCCAAAGGGACATTGAAGTCTTCCAGCTGTAATGTTTTAGTCTCTATTTAACAAAACAATACCGATTTTTATTTTAAACACTCCTGTAAAGCGGCAAGTTGAATGTTTCTATAACATCTAGTGAGGATTGTAAAAACCTTTTTTTACGGACATTTTTTCACTCTAATAATTCGCACGATCCAAGTTCATCAGACTGTTATTGGACATAAGAAGTGTTGAGTCTGTAACGGCTCGGTAACATAATAATGGGTCTGGTTCAATATGGATCTCAACTCCGTGACATTGTTACGTCACATTCACATTCCATACTGGTGATCACTGATATAGGCTTTCTCATTGTCAATCTGTACACAGTAATAATACACATGAACCCCTTTCCCTGTATAATTGTTGTTTTCATCTATTATCTTTTTTAATTTATTGTCATTTTTTGCAGTATGTTATAAAATCCCTTATCTTTATTGTTCAAACAAATAAATAATACAAATATATTTTATATTTGAGATTCTTCAAAGTAGTCACCCTTTGCCTCGATGACAGCTTCGCACACTCTTGGCATTCTCCCAACCAGCTTCATGAGGTAGTCACCTGGAATGCATTTCAATGAACAGGTGTGTCTTCTTAAAAGTTAATTTGTGGTATTTCTTTCCTTCTTAATGCGTTTGAGCCAATCAGTTGTGTTGTGACAAGGTAGGGCTGGTATACAGAAGATAGTATTTTACCAAATAGTCCTTATTATGGCAAGAACAGCTCAAATAAGCAAAGATAAACAACAGTCCATCATTTCTTGAAGACATGAAGTCAGTCAATACGGAACATTTCAAGAACTAAAAGTTTCTTCGAGTGCTATGAGGAAACTGGCTCTCATGAGGACCGCCACAGGAAGTCAAGACCCAGAGTTACCTCTGCTGCAGAGGACAAGTTCATTAGTTACCAGCCTCAAATTGCAGCCCAAATAAATGCTTCACTGAGTTCAAGTAACAGACACATCTCAACATCAACTGTTCAGAGGAGACTGTGTGAATCAGGCCTTCATGGTTGAATTGCTGCAAAGAAACCACTACTAAAGGACACCAATAATAAGAAGAGACTTGCAAGAAACACAAGCAGTGGGCATTAGACCAGTGGAAGTCTGTCCTTTGGTCTGATGAGTCCAAATTGGAGATTTTTGTCACATGTCTTTGCATCTAAGGTGAACGGATGATATCTGCATGTGTGGTTCCTACCGTGAAGCATGGAGGAGGTGTGATGGTGTGGGGGTGCTTTGCTGGTGACACTGTCTGTGATTTATTTAGAATTCAAGGCACACTTAACCAGCATGGATACCACAGCATTCTGCAGCGATACACCATCCCATCTGGTTTGGGCTTAGTGGGACTACCATTTGTTTTTCAACAGGACAATGACCCAACACACCTCCAGGCTGTGTGAGGGCTATTTGACCAAGAAGGAGAGAGATGGAGTGCTGCATCAGATAACCTGGCCTCTACAATCACCCGACCTCAACCCAAATGAGATGGTTTGGGATGAGTTGGACCGCAGAGTGGAGGAAAAACAGACAACAAGAGCTCAGCATATGTGGGAACTCCTTCAAGACGGTTGGAAAAGCATTGTAGCTGTCATCAAGGCAAAGGGTGGTTACTTTGAAGAATCTCAAATATAAAATATATTTACTACATGATTCCATATGTGTTCATAGTTTTGATGTCTTCACTATTATTCTACAATGTAGAAAATAGTAAAAACAAAGAAAAACCCTTGAATGAGTAGGTGTTCTAGAACCCTGGAATGAGTAGGTGTTCTAGAACCCTGGAATGAGTAGGTGTTCTAGAACCCTGGAATGAGTAGGTGTGTCCAAACTTTTGACTGGAACTATATGTCCTGGTTAGTCTAGAGGTTTTCCCTGTATATATGTCCTGGTTAGTCCAGAGGTTTTCCCTGTATATTTCTGTATATATGTCCTGGTCCAGAGGTTTTCCCTGTATATTTCTGTATATATGTCCTGGTCCAGAGGTTTTCCCTGTATATTTCTGTATATATGTCCTGGTCTAGAGGTTTTTTCTGTATATATGTCCTGGTTAGTCCAGAGGTTTCCCCTGTATATTTCTGTATATATGTCCTGGTTAGTCTAGAGGTTTTCCCTGTATATATGTCCTGGTTAGTCCAGAGGTTTTCCCTGTATATTTCTGTATATATGTCCTGGTTAGTCCAGAGGTTTTCCCTGTATATTTCTGTATATATGTCCTGGTTAGTCCAGAGGTTTCCCCTGTATATTTCTGTATATATGTCCTGGTTAGTCTAGAGGTTTTCCCTGTATATATGTCCTGGTTAGTCCAGAGGTTTTCCCTGTATAGATGTCCTGGTTAGTCCAGAGGTTTCCCCTGTATATTTCTGTATATATGTCCTGGTTAGTCTAGAGGTTTTCCCTGTATATATGTCCTGGTTAGTCCAGAGGTTTTCCCTGTATATATGTCCTGGTTAGTCTAGAGGTTTTCCCTGTATAGATGTCCTGGTTAGTCCAGAGGTTTCCCCTGTATATTTCTGTATATATGTCCTGGTTAGTCCAGAGGTTTTCCCTGTATATATGTCCTGGTTAGTCTAGAGGTTTTCCCTGTATATTTCTGTATATATGTCCTGGAGGTTTTCCCTGTATATTTCTGTATATATGTCCTGGTTAGTCTAGAGGTTTTCCCTGTATATTTCTGTATATATGTCCTGGTTAGTCTAGAGGTTTTCCCTGTATATTTCTGTATATATGTCCTGGTCCAGAGGTTTTCCCTGTATATTTCTGTATATATGTCCTGGTCCAGAGGTTTTCCCTGTATATTTCTGTATATATGTCCTGGTCTAGAGGTTTTTTCTGTATATATGTCCTGGTTAGTCCAGAGGTTTCCCCTGTATATTTCTGTATATATGTCCTGGTTAGTCTAGAGGTTTTCCCTGTATATATGTCCTGGTTAGTCCAGAGGTTTTCCCTGTATATTTCTGTATATATGTCCTGGTTAGTCCAGAGGTTTTCCCTGTATATTTCTGTATATATGTCCTGGTTAGTCCAGAGGTTTCCCTTGTATATTTCTGTATATATGTCCTGGTTAGTCTAGAGGTTTCCCCTGTATATTTCTGTATATATGTCCTGGTTAGTCTAGAGGTTTTCCCTGTATATATGTCCTGGTTAGTCCAGAGGTTTTCCCTGTATAGATGTCCTGGTTAGTCCAGAGGTTTCCCCTGTATATTTCTGTATATATGTCCTGGTTAGTCTAGAGGTTTTCCCTGTATATATGTCCTGGTTAGTCCAGAGGTTTTCCCTGTATATATGTCCTGGTTAGTCTAGAGGTTTTCCCTGTATAGATGTCCTGGTTAGTCCAGAGGTTTCCCCTGTATATTTCTGTATATATGTCCTGGTTAGTCCAGAGGTTTTCCCTGTATATATGTCCTGGTTAGTCTAGAGGTTTTCCCTGTATATATGTCCTGGTTAGTCTAGAGGTTTTCCCTGTATATTTCTGTATATATGTCCTGTAGGTTTTCCCTGTATATTTCTGTATATATGTCCTGGTTAGTCTAGAGGTTTTCCCTGTATATTTCTGTATATATGTCCTGGTTAGTCTAGAGGTTTTCCCTGTATATATGTCCTGGTTAGTCCAGAGGTTTTCCCTGTATATATGTCCTGGTTAGTCCAGAGGTTTTCCCTGTATATATGTCCTGGTTAGTCTAGAGGTTTTCCCTGTATAGATGTCCTGGTTAGTCCAGAGGTTTCCCCTGTATATTTCTGTATATATGTCCTGGTTAGTCCAGAGGTTTTCCCTGTATATATGTCCTGGTTAGTCTAGAGGTTTTCCCTGTATATATGTCCTGGTTAGTCTAGAGGTTTTCCCTGTATATTTCTGTATATATGTCCTGTAGGTTTTCCCTGTATATTTCTGTATATATGTCCTGGTTAGTCTAGAGGTTTCCCCTGTATATTTCTGTATATATGTCCTGGTTAGTCTAGAGGTTTTCCCTGTATATTTCTGTATATATGTCCTGGTTAGTCTAGAGGTTTTCCCTGTATATTTCTGTATATATGTCCTGGTTAGTCTAGAGGTTTTCCCTGTATATATGTCCTGGTTAGTCTAGAGGTTTTCCCTGTATATTTATGTATATATGTCCTGGTTAGTCTAGAGGTTTTCCCTGTATATTTCTGTATATATGTCCTGGTTAGTCTAGAGGTTTTCCCTGTATATATGTCCTGGTTAGTCTAGAGGTTTTCCCTGTATATTTCTGTATATTTGTCCTGGTTAGTCTAGAGGTTTTCCCTGTATATTTCTGAATATATGTCCTGGTTAGTCTAGAGGTTTTCCCTGTATATTTCTGTATATATGTCCTGGTTAGTCCAGAGGTTTTCCCTGTATATTTCTGTATATATGTCCTGGTTAGTCTAGAGGTTTTCCCTGTATATTTCTGTATATATGTCCTGGTTAGTCTAGAGGTTTTCCCTGTATATTTCTGTATATATGTCCTGGTTAGTCTAGAGGTTTTCCCTGTATATATGTCCTGGTTAGTCCAGAGGTTTCCCCTGTATATTTCTGTATATATGTCCAGGAGTTATTTGATTAATGGCTATGCAGTGTGTGTGGCTATGTCCATGGATATGCAGTGTGTGTGTGTGTGTGGCTACGTCCATGGCTATGCAGTGTGTGTGTGTGTGTGGCTATGTCCATGGCTATGCAGTGTGTGTGTGGCTATGTCCATGGCTATGCAGTGTGTGTGAGTGGCTATGTCCATGGCTATGCAGTGTGTGTGTGAGTGGCTATGTCCATGGCTATGCAGTGTGTGTGTGTGTGGCTATGTCCATGGCTATGCAGTGTGTGTGTGTGTGTGGCTATGCAGTGTGTGTGTGTGTCTGGCTATGTCCATGGCTATGCAGTGTGTGTGTGTGTGTGTGTGTGTGTGTGTGTGTGTGTGTGTGGCTATGTCCATGGCTATGCAGTGTGTGTGTGTGGCTATGCAGTGTGTGTGTGTGTGGCTAGTCACACGTGTTGTTGTCTAGTGTAGTTATGAATGTATAAAACATTATTGTGTTTGCCCAGGCCTCTTCCTGGTCAGAGCCAATGAATATTAATGTGTGTGTGAGTGGCTATGTCCATGGCTATGCAGTGTGTGTGAGTGGCTATGTCCATGGCTATGCAGTGTGTGTGTGTGTGGCTATGTCCATGGCTATGCAGTGTGTGTCCATGGCTATGCAGTGTGTGTGTGTGGCTATGTCCATGGCTAGTCACACGTGTTGTTGTCTAGTCTAGTTATTAATGTATAAAACATTATTGTGTTTGCCCAGGCCTCTTCCTGGTCAGAGCCAATTAATATTAATGTGTGTGTTTGTGTATGTGTGTGTGCGTGTTGTCTCCTCCCAGCCCATCCCCACCAGCCAATCAGAATGGAGGTGAACAGTACGGCCACCATCTTGTCCTCTGCCTTCCTGGCCGTGGAATATGTTGATGCTGTTTTACCTGACAACCCTCTTCAGCCTTCACTACAATACGCCTGGGGGTAATATTGCTATACTATTACTATACCACTACTATACTACTAATATACTGCTACTATACTACTACTACTACTGTACTGCCGCTAAACTTCTATACTACTACTACTATACTTTAGTACTGCTAATATACTACTACTACTAAACTACTGTACTACTATAACACTACTATACTATTACTACTAAACTACTGTACTACTATAACACTACTATACTATTACTACTAAACTACTGTACTACTATAACACTACTATACTATTACTACTAATATACTACTACTACTAAACTACTGTACTACTATAACACTACTATACTATTACTACTAATATACTACTAATATACTACTACTACTAAACTACTATAACACTACTATACTATTACTAATACTACTACTACTGCTACTACTAATACATTCCTATACTACTACGATGCTGCGACTAGAATACTACTACTACTACTATACTATTACTTCCACTACACTGCTGCTATACAGCTACGCCTATAATACCACTACTAATACTACTACTACTATTACTACTATTACTTCCACTACACTGCTGCTATACAGCTACGCCTATAATACTACTACTAATACTACTACTACTATTACTACTACTACTACTACTAGAACTACTACTACTATTACTACTATTACTACTACTACTACTACTACTACTACACTACTACAGTTTTACCTGACAACCCCCTGCAGCCTTCACCACAGCACGCCTGGGGGTAGTACTACTATAATGACTGACTGGCTGATTGAATGACTGGTTGACGAGCTGACTACACAACGTTCCAGGCAGTGACTGGCTGACGAGCTGACTACACAACGTTCCAGGCAGTGACTGGCTGACTACACAACGTTCCAGGCAGTGACTGGTTGACGAGCTGACTACACAACGTTCCAGGCAGTGACTGGCTGACTACACAACGTTCCAGGCAGTGACTGGCTGACGAGCTGACTACACAACGTTCCAGGCAGTGACTGGTTGACGAGCTGACTACACAACGTTCCAGGCAGTGACTGGCTGACTACACAACGTTCCAGGCAGTGACTGGCTGACTACACAACGTTCCAGGCAGTGACTGGCTGACGAGCTGACTACACAACGTTCCAGGCAGTGACTGGCTGACTACACAACGTTCCAGGCAGTGACTGGCTGACGAGCTGACTACACAACGTTCCAGGCAGTGACTGGCTGACGAGCTGACTACACAACGTTCCAGGCAGTGACTGGCTGACTACACAACGTTCCAGGCAGTGACTGGCTGACGAGCTGACTACACAACGTTCCAGGCAGTGACTGGCTGACGAGCTGACTACACAACGTTCCAGGCAGTGACTGGCTGACTACACAACGTTCCAGGCAGTGACTGGCTGACGAGCTGACTACACAACGTTCCAGGCAGTGACTGGCTGACGAGCTGACTACACAACGTTCCAGGCAGTGACTGGCTGACTACACAACGTTCCAGGCAGTGACTGGCTGACGAGCTGACTACACAACGTTCCAGGCAGTGACTGGCTGACGAGCTGACTACACAACGTTCCAGGCAGTGACTGGCTGACTACACAACGTTCCAGGCAGTGACTGGCTGACTACACAACGTTCCAGGCAGTGACTAACTGACGAGCTGACTACACAACGTTCCAGGCAGTGACTGGCTGACGAGCTGACTACACAACGTTCCAGGCAGTGACTGGCTGACGAGCTGACTACACAACGTTCCAGGCAGTGACTGGCTGACTACACAACGTTCCAGGCAGTGACTGGCTGACTACACAACGTTCCCGGCAGTGACTGGCTGACTACACAACGTTCCCGGCAGTGACGAGCTGACTACACAACGTTCCAGGCAGTGACTGGCTGACGAGCTGACTACACAACGTTCCAGGCAGTGACTAACTGACGAGCTGACTACACAACGTTCCAGGCAGTGACTAACTGACGAGCTGACTACACAACGTTCCAGGCAGTGACTGGCTGACTACACAACGTTCCAGGCAGTGACTGGCTGACTACACAACGTTCCAGGCAGTGACTGGCTGACGAGCTGACTACACAACGTTCCAGGCAGTGACTAACTGACGAGCAGATGGACATGTTCTTAGATTCTTTGATTCATTGATTGGTGTCTGTTGATCTCTGTCCACCAGGTATGTGAATGAGAACTACACTAAATTCCAGATCGCCACCTGGGGTTCTCTCATCGTCCACGAGGCCATCTACTTCCTGTTTTGTCTACCTGGTTTCCTGTTTCAGTTCCTTCCCTTCATGCAGAAGTACAAGATCCAACAGGTAGATCCAACAGGGAGAGGAGGGTGTTAGATCCAACAGGGAGAGGAGGGTGTTAGATCCAACAGGGAGAGGAGGGTGTTAGATCCAACAGGGAGAGGAGGGTGTTAGATCCAACAGGGAGAGGAGGGTGTTAGATCCAACAGGGAGAGGAGGGTGTTAGATCCAACAGGGAGAGGAGGGTGTTAGATCCAACAGGGAGAGGAGGGTGTTAGATCCAACAGGGAGAGGAGGGTGTTAGATCCAACAGGGAGAGGAGGGTGTTAGATCCAACAGGGAGAGGAGGGTGTTAGATCCAACAGGGAGAGGAGGGTGTTAGATCCAACAGGGAGATGAGGGTGTTTAGATCTAACAGGGAGAGGAGGGTGTTAGATCTAACAGGGAGAGGAGGGTGTTAGATCCAACAGGGAGATGAGGGTGTTAGATCCAACAGGGAGAGGAGGGTGTTAGATCCAACAGGGAGAGGAGGGTGTTAGATCCAACAGGGAGAGGAGGGTGTTAGATCCAACAGGGAGAGGAGGGTGTTAGATCCAACAGGGAGAGGAGGGTGTTAGATCCAACAGGGAGAGGAGGGTGTTAGATCCAACAGGGAGAGGAGGGTGTTAGATCCAACAGGGAGAGGAGGGTGTTAGATCCAACAGGGAGAGGAGGGTGTTAGATCCAACAGGGAGAGGAGGGTGTTAGATCCAACAGGGAGAGGAGGGTGTTAGATCCAACAGGGAGAGGAGGGTGTTAGATCCAACAGGGAGAGGAGGGTGTTAGATCCAACAGGGAGAGGAGGGTGTTAGATCCAACAGGGAGAGGAGGGTGTTAGATCCAACAGGGAGAGGAGGGTGTTAGATCCAACAGGGAGAGGAGGGTGTTAGATCCAACAGGGAGAGGAGGGTGTTAGATCCAACAGGGAGAGGAGGGTCTTAGATCCAACAGGGAGAGGAGGGTCTTAGATCCAACAGGGAGAGGAGGGTGTTAGATCCAACAGGGAGAGGAGGGTGTTAGATCCAACAGGGAGAGGAGGGTGTTAGATCCAACAGGGAGAGGAGGGTGTTAGATCCAACAGGGAGAGGAGGGTGTTCGATCCAACAGGGAGAGGAGGGTGTTAGATCCAACAGATAGGGGAGGGTGTTAGATCCAACAGGTGGGGGGAGTGTTAGATCCAACAGGTAGGGGGGGGGGGGTGTTAGTGTTAGATGAAGAAGTGGAAGTTTTAACAATGATACTCCCTCCCCGTGTGTGTGTATATATACTGTGTGTGTAGGACAAGCCAGAGACGTGGGAGAAACAGTGGAGGTGTTTCAAGATGCTGCTGTTCAACCACTTCTGTATCCAGCTGCCCATGATCTGTGGAACGTACCACTTCACTGAGTTCTTCAGCATCCCCTACGACTGGGACAGCATGCCACGATGGTACGACCCAACACACACACACACACAACCTCCCCTACGACTGAGACAGCATGCCACGATGGTACGACCCAACACACACACTCAACCTCCCCTACGACTGAGACAGCATGCCACGATGGTACGACCCAACACACACTCTCAACCTCCCCTACGACTGGGACAGCATGCCACGATGGTACGACCCAACACACACACTCAACCTCCCCTACGACTGGGACAGCATGCCACGATGGTACGACCCAACACACATACACAACCTCCCCTACGACTGAGACAGCATGCCACGATGGTACGACCCAACACACACACAACCTCCCCTACGACTGGGACAGCATGCCACGATGGTACGACCCAACACACACACAACCTCCCCTACGACTGAGACAGCATGCCACGATGGTATGACCCAACACACACACAACCTCCCCTACGACTGAGACAGCATGCCACGATGGTACGACCCAACACACACACAACCTCCCCTTCAACTGGGACAGCATTCCACGATGGTACGACCCAACACACACACACACACACACACACACACACAATCTCCCCTACGAATGGGACAGCATGCCATGATGGTACGACCCAACACACACACAACCTCCCCTACGACTGGGACAGCATGCCACAATGGTACGACCCAACACACACACACACAAACGCAGAGGTAGGCACACAAGTCTAGCTCTCCCTCCCCAGGCCCTACCTGTTAACTCAGTGTCTAGGCTGTTCTGTCTCTCTCTCCCTCCCCAGGCCCTACCTGTTAACTCAGTGTCTAGGCTGTTCTGTCTCTCTCTCCCTCCCCAGGCCCTACCTGTTAACTCAGTGTCTAGGCTGTTCTGTCTATCTCTCCCTCCCCAGGCCCTACCTGTTAACTCAGTGTCTAGGCTGTTCTGTCTATCTCTCCCTCCCCAGGCCCTACCTGTTAGCTCAGTGTCTAGGCTGTTCTGTCTACCTCTCCCTCCCCAGGCCCTACCTGTTAACTCAGTGTCTAGGCTGTTCTGTCTATCTCTCCCTCCCCAGGCCCTACCTGTTAGCTCAGTGTCTAGGCTGTGCTGTGATAGAGGACACCTGGCACTATTTCCTCCATCGCCTGCTACATCACCGCAGTATCTACAAGCACATCCACAAAGTGCACCACGAGTTCACTGTGAGTACACACACACGCACGCACGCACACACGCACGCACGCACGCACGCACGCACGCACACACACACACACACACACACACACACACACACACACACACACACACACACAAGCACGCACGCTAGACAGGCAGGCACGAACACACGCTAGACAGTCAGGCACGAACACACACAAATGCCGATGTGCCCTTGAGCAAGGCATTTAACCCTCATTGCTCTGAATGAGAGTGTCTGCTAACGGACTAAAATGTCAAATAAACTTGCTATAACCGATGTCTGTCTGTCTGTCTGTCTGTCTGTCTGTCTGTCTGTCTCTCTGTCTCTCTGTCTGTCTCTCTGTCTCTCTGTCTCTCTGTCTCTCTGTGTCTGTGTCTCTCTGTGTCTGTGTCTGTCTCTGTCTCTGTAGGCTCCATTTGGCATGCAGGCAGAGTACGCCCACCCAGCTGAGACAGTGATCCTTGGGTCTGGGTTCTTCATCGGCATCATGGTGTTCTGTAACCACGTGACGTTGCTATGGGCCTGGGTCGCCTTCCGCCTGCTGGAAACCATCGACGTACACAGGTACACACACACACACACACACACACACACTCCTAGAGACTATAGAGGAGGCAGAGGTGTAGTGGAGGGTAAACACAGCTAACACTTTTTTTTCCTATTTGTGGAAAAATGCATATCTACTTTACTCACCACCACCAGGGGTCTGCAGCTCTCCCTGCCTGTTGTTCTCTGGTCTGACCACCAGGGGTCTCCAGCTCTCCCTGCCTGTTGTTCTCTGGTCTGACCACCAGGGGTCTCCAGCTCTCCCTGCCTGTTGTTCTCTGGTCTGACCACCAGGGGTCTCCAGCTCTCCCTGCCTGTTGTTCTCTGGTCTGACCACCAGGGGACTCCAGCTCTCCCTGCCTGTTGTTCTCTGGTCTGACCACCAGGGGTCTCCAGCTCTCCCTGCCTGTTGTTCTCTGGTCTGACCACCAGGGGTCTCCAGCTCTCCCTGCCTGTTGTTCTCTGGTCTGACCACCAGGGGTCTGCAGCTCTCCCTGCCTGTTGTTCTCTGGTCTGACCACCAGGGGTCTGCAGCTCTCCCTGCCTGTTGTTCTCTGGTCTGACCACCAGGGGTCTCCAGCTCTCCCTGCCTGTTGTTCTCTGGTCTGACCACCAGGGGTCTCCAGCTCTCCCTGCCTGTTGTTCTCTGGTCTGACCACCAGGGGTCTCCAGCTCTCCCTGCCTGTTGTTCTCTGGTCTGACCACCAGGGGTCTCCAGATCTACCATGTTCTCTGGTTTGACCACCAGGGGTCTCCAGCCCTACCATGTTGTTCTCTAGTCTGGCCACCAGGGGTCTCCAGATCTACCATGTTCTCTTGTTTCTGACAACATTCTGATTCTCTACCCTTCTCCCGAGAACCTCGTACTCTCCCCCTGGTGGATCTAAAAGGACTGGACTGGTGTGAGGAGTATGGTGAAAGCTCCCTCCAGCAAAGCCTGAACCAATCCAATGCTTTTAAATGCATGAGGAGGAGTGAAGGGTAGAGAATCGGAACGCAGACACTGTGTTGTCATATGAGGAGTGTGTACGGGTGGAGTGGGGTTTAGGGGATTTTGTGTAGGTTATGTGTATACATATTACAATGTTAAATTAACATCCTCTCTTCCTCTCCTCTCTCTCCCTCCCTCCCTCCCTCCCTCCCTCTCTCCTCTTCCCTCTCTCTCCTCCTCTCCTCCCTCCCTCCCTCCCTCTCGCCCCCTCCCT